>NW_017720544.1:0-65372 GCF_001865875.1 Lupinus angustifolius | reverse complement strand
GATGAGGATGAGGTCGAGGATGAGGATGAGGATGATGATAGGATGCAGATGAGGATGAGGATTAGGATAGGGTGTACCCACTCAGGTGTTCATATACTAATCTTAGGCAACATGCAGAAGACTCCTTGTCCGATAACTGTATGTCCAGCCTGTCTCTTCCTTATTATTATCACTATTAAAATATGTGACAAGGGAGTATTAAGTAAATGTGTTCCCAACTTTTTCTGACTTTTCAGTCTTTTGTATCTTTGAGAAATTGAGATCCTCTTTAATATCGGAGAGTCTAGTACTAAATGAAAATTGTGATACGTAACACCAATCAAATTTTAAGATATATAGTTTTAGTTTATTTTTTAATAAATAATTTAAAATAAAGCAATTAATTTCTTCTCATATTCCAGTAACCATGAGGAGTTTTGTTAGAGGAAGTGAGTATAATTTTTATACTATCACCATTCTAATCCTTTCAAAACTTAGAGATAACCCTTCCTCTTTCTATTTTTCTTCTTAGAAGTTGGAAGTATTTATATTACCTTCTGCATGAGATCAAGTAGAATTTTGTCTTCTCCTTCTTCCTTTCTGTTATTAGTTAAAATAAAAAGTTGGGTTCAATTTAAGTACGACTTAGCACTAATCTTATTTGACCATCAACACGTGCAATAACACCTTTTAAGATAAGAATCGTAGCTCACATTGTATAGCTCATATTCAACAAGATACACCTATCACCAAGTCCTTTCTCAATAACATTTTAAAGGTAAATCATGACTAAACCATGCTTATGTATTTTTATGAATGCTCATCCTCCTAATACACGTGCTTCAACATTTTTCTAATTATTAAAGAAATGAATTTTTAATGTATTTTATATTTTCAAGACAATGAAACATATGCGTTTTCCTTTAAAATTTAATTTATCAAGTATTATGGTGATATATTAGGAGAATCGCGTGTTCATATTTTTTATATTTCAAAAATTACATTTGGTTTACAGCCTAATTAGTTTAATGAAGTGTATTTGTAAAACATGTATTTATATATGGAAAAATGATTCATTATATTGGTTAGATAAAGCTAAATTTGGAGTATTATATAAGGCTAAAGTTTGAGATTTGATCGTTAAAAGTGATACCTGTTAACGAAGGAATTAGTTCCTAGTGCAAGGAAAAATAACAATGTAGAATTAATGTAAACATATTCTACATCTCAACATGCTAGAGCATCTATAATGGTGGTCATGGAATGAGTTTTTGGGCCATCATTATAGAATAGATGAGCCAAAATAACTATGTTTCTCTATTTCAAACTAATCAAGTATTGTATTCCAAGATACAATAATGTCAAATTTAAAAGTTAATTTAGTTTTTATTTAATAATATATTTTGTCAAATTTTTATTGATTAAGTTGGATATAGAATATCTAAATTTACGAGCATAATGAGAGGCAATAAAAAGAGGAAGAAAAAGGAAAAGAAGAAGTGAAGGGATTTGGTTTTAGAAAAGACATGTGAAATTAAAGTTTTAAGAAAAGGGGGATTTAGATAGAAGTGCGTGTGCACGTGCAGACATGTGTTTGAATATGTGGAAGTTCGCATATGAATATTATCACGCACACGTGGCCACATGCCGATGTGAATCAGTCCTAGCGAGTAGAGGAGAGTGAGTGAGTAAAGAAGAGTGAATGTGAATGTGACTGTGAACGTCAATGTGACTGTGACTGCATGTGGATTCATAAAATCCCACTCAACTGCACTCTTCCCAATCAAATTTACACTCTTGTTTTCCGTATTTGCATGCATTGTAACAACAGAATCTGTTTATAATAAAAATGGGTTTCGTTGTTACCTTTTCGAGGATGTGACTCACATTAAAAAACAAGCACCACATTTTTCTCTGC
Source organism: Lupinus angustifolius (assembly GCF_001865875.1). NCBI lineage: Eukaryota > Viridiplantae > Streptophyta > Magnoliopsida > Fabales > Fabaceae > Lupinus > Lupinus angustifolius. The sequence goes on along the minus strand of NW_017720544.1, from coordinate 63,475 downwards.
ATTCTCAATGAATAAATGCTACAAAAAATGCAGGGAAATCTATATATTAAAAGTTAAAAAATTTATATTTATCCATTATTTATTTACATTATTTTTTCTGAAAAACAATATTAATTAAACATCAATAATCAATAAAAGTAATGATAATTTATAAAACTCATATACTATCAGCGCATATATTTCTATCTCTTTGTGCAATATGTGTGGTTACTTTCCTCACTTATTCTCTCTTGTTTATCATAGGTGTCAAAGATGTCATCCTCATACATCAAAAGTAAAGTTTAGTTCACTTAATATATTTACGTGAACAGAATAAAATATTTATTTCAATCATTAAAATTATCATATTTATCATATTTAATTATTTTTTATAAAATATTTTCAGAAAATAAGAAAAAACAGTACCTATTTCGTAATTTTAAGAAGGAGGGTGTATGGAGAAAATATAAAAAATATTTTTTTTTGTGAAAGTGAAAGATGTTTCACTATTTACCCATCATTTTCATGACTAATTGATTTTAAGATGAGGGATGAAAAAAAGAAATTATGTTGTTCATTCTTTAATCCCGACACAACACACATGATTGACAGAGAAATGAAAAGACAGGAGCCTCTCCTACAAATATTTGGTCTTCATTCTTTACCAGTCTCATTTGTTGAGGAGACAATTCAGGTTATACTTGGTGTACGTGACCGATGGGGATTAAAAATATAATATTCCATTTTAATTTGTACCCCAAATTTTTAAGAAGTCAAAAACACCCTTCTCTCTTTCTAATAGCCTTCGTATCCTCACAAACTCTTGTCTCTCAAACGCACGGACACTATTATTCTCTGAGACTCAATCTTAAACAAATGCCCTACTCTCCTAAACCTTAAACCATACTTTCTTAAACTCACAGTCACAGATACCAATAAGCATTCTATTATTTTCTTTGTTCATACTTTCTCGAACTCATATTTTACTGTCACTCGGCTTCTATTGGGTTAAACCCCAAACCCTATAACCTCTATCACATGGGTGTAATTAAGAAGTAGAAATGGACGTGTAACCATTTTTGTTAAGAAGGTACAAGGCGCCTCGCTGTCTTTATCATGTGAAATGAAGCAGAGAAGCAGATTGAGAACAAAACTACTGTAGCATTCCTCTTGCTTTTCTCTACCTATCCATTCTCTCTCAGTTTTTATCCAACTTGGTGTTGAAGACAAAACTCAACACCCTATACTATATATGCCCTAACTAGAGAGGATATACACATTGCCACACTTAATAGTAAAAATTATTGGATTATTAATTATGCACTTTAGTTCATTTAATATTAAACCTTGAAGATTTATCGTGTCATCCAAATAATATATATCTTTGAGTGGAATGTTAATGAATATCTTAAAAGTGCCGATTAAGAAATCCAAAATTGACATCTTATATAAAAATTGATGAATTCAAATATATTATATGTTTAAAAGCCAAAATTTGGAATGCAATATTTTTTTTAATTGCACGTGACGCTTTGCTTATAATAGGGGTCGTGTACGAGAGAGTTTGATACACGTATAACTCTTTTCATCCTTTTACCACCACACTTTCTTTCATCATAAATTGAAGACTCACTCCTATATAGTAGAAATAAAGAATAAGAGAAAAACCGGTTTTAGATTTTCTCTTAGAGGAAGATGAATGCATTAGCTGCTTCAGAATGCAGTAGCGGGTGTGAGTCTGGTTGGACTATATACCTGAATAACTCTTTCCTCAACCACAACCCTTCTCCATTTATTGGTGCACAAGATGACGATGATGATAATGGATTTTATGATGAAGAAGACAAATACATAAAATCCAAAAGCGAGGAGGATCAAGAAGAAGACTGGTCTATGGTTTCTGACGCTTCTTCTGGACCTCCACATTTCCCTCAACATGATGAGTCTTACAATAACTTCAATGCACAACAAGATATTAATCCAGGCTGTTTCTATTCTGCATCTAAAGCAGCATCCAAGAGAAGAAGTAAAAAGAAGAAGAAAGTTAAAGAAAACCAACACCTTCAAGATAAGCAGCTGCAGCAACAACAACAACATTTACCTTCTTTTCTTGATGACACTGCTAGCTCTCCTCTCTTTGACTTCTCCATGGTCAGTTTCACCTTTCATTCTTCTATTTAACGTTTCTCCTATTGTAAGTGTTAGAAACAGAAACACAATATAAATTGAATGCATTTTTTCTGTACGATTAAAATGTACAAGAGCATGGTTCTTTGTCTATTTATAGTATAGGCCTAGAATACAATTATGTTACTCAAATATAATGGTTCTTGACAAATTCTCAGAACAGTATTAGTGTGAGCAACCAACAAATTTCAATAGAGAGTATGGTTGATTACTCACAAGGTTTCTCAGCAACTTATTTTGAGGTACTTGCCTTTTTCTCCCTCCTTTTTATTATTGAAGATTTTACACTTGGTTCGAAGTCATATGTAACATGGTTTATATGTGCTGTTTCAGGGAAGATTCTCATTGCAAGACCACTTTGGTTTTCTGCAACCATCTCTATCAGAAAATGAAGTTCATAGTAACAAGTAAGCAATTGCTTCTTCTATCAGATAACTTATTAGTTCAATTATGAAAGTGCCTATATATGACCTGTGTCTAGCAACATTTCAATTTATTGATTGTTACCATTCAATTGCATTATGTGTTTTGCAGATCGGACACGGAGGGAAAGGGATGGGAATGATATAAAGTTCATTTTACTAATTGTTACCGACGCTGTTGCAGTGGAAGTTACTGAAGATTGATGGAGGGAGGAGAATCATATGCATGGATGGTGTGGAAGGAATTCGATCTCATAAGGGATTGTTTTCCTTTTCCTCCTTTTGTTTTCTTTTCTGATCATCTCTTGTATATGTCTTGTTAGGTTCGAGTAGAGCACATCTTGTGTCATTGTGCAAAATTCATGTCAGCCAAAGTGCTTTGGAAATGCAAAATTTCTTTAATAGATAATTGCTATCTAGGGGTTTAGAATATATTCCTCGGTCTTTCCTGTATAGTTTAGAACGGTAGTCTTCAATATTATTTAGATTAGATCTTGGACTAGGTTTTCAGCTAATATTAAGTCTAATATTTTCTCTTTTACTAATTGGTGTTTGAACCCGAAATCTTGTATTCTTGCTTCCAATTAGTTTTTCTTTGTTTTTGTATTGAGTTAGTAACTGCTATATATTTCTTTGCTTAGCAAAAGAAAAAGAATAACCCTGTTAAGCACGTCCCAAGGAATAGTGTGGATTATAATATGACATTAATATGCTCCAATCCAAGAAAATTGTAATTTAAACTTATACTATCCGTTGCCTGCTAAATCTTTTCATACTCGATGCATGGAAAATTGAGACAAAGGCTAGCTATGCCATCAAAGTTGATTAGGTACGATTTCTTTACATCTACATTTGGATGTTTACATTACTAGCTGTAGCTGTGTTTATGGGAATAAAAGGCTTAATTATTAATAAAGGACAAGGTTTTGGTATTATTCTGAAGGTTGTAGTTCACCCTATATATTAACCCAAGATAGTTTTACCAAATAAACAACAGCTAGAAATTGGATAACCTGCTCTTTCAGTTCCAGGTTATAAGACAGTGTGCATAGATGCCAAGGAATATGTGGATCGCATGTTTGAACACTCAGATTTTGTTTGTTAGAAATAAATGGGAAAGAGTACTATAAGGGAGATAAAGAGGGATAAAAGCAAAAATGGAAAATGTATTATCATTGTGTTTGTTTTGAGTATAATATAGTAGTCTTATCATTATGTATCGGACTAATACATGTTATACATAATAATAAGGCTAAAATATAACTAACTAAATAATAAAGCAGATATGTGAACTTTATCTCATTCAGAAGGATCCTCATTTTTTAAAACACACACACACATATATATATATATATATATATATATAAAATGTTATAAGTTAGATGTGCCGTTCCTAAAACGTAGAATTTATGGATCTAACCCTGGTGATTGATAATGGAGTGCAAACATAGATAAATCTAGATGGTGTATTTTCAAAAGTATTTATCATGATGGTGTATTTAAAAAAAATCAATTGAAACAATGAAAGAGAGAGAGAGAGGGAGGGAGGGAAAGGAGAGAAGGTGGCAAAAGTAAATGAGAATTAATTAACAACTTCAATGAAATGTTGAATATGAGGGAAAAATAATTGTATTGAGGTATTGTATGCCAAAATAGTGTATACCGACAAACCGGCAATTTTCTTACATATTTACTCCAATAATTAATTTAGATCGTAGGGACTTTGTTGTTAACATGTTTGGTCACGCACTAGCTTTTGATGATATTGTAGAAAATATGATAAATGTAGCATCATATACGCTAAATTTGTTTTCCTAACTATCATATTATTTATGCAGACACTATTCAGAAAACCAAAGCCATAAAGGAATGTCTGCATCGCTTTTGCGGAGAATGCATAGAGAAATCTATGCGTCTTTGGTTTGTCCTCAAACTTTCACTATCAACATTATTATCTCACATATTTACAATTGGGGTGGTATGGTTTATTTGCTGCAAATTTTTTATATTAATTTTCTGAATAGTCTAGACTTGTTTTTTTACTACAGTAACAGTGAATGTCCAATTTGTCGCACACATTATGCTGGCCAATCCTCTTTGAAAGACGACGTTAACTATGATGCCCTGATTTCTTTTGTATCTACTCGTATTGGCAAGTATGAGGAGGAGGTAAGATGAACATATATCATCTTCGATTGAAAATGAGTTTTATCTTAATGAAAACATCATTAACAACATTCTGGGTTTTGGCATAGGAATTGTCCTTACATGAAGATGAGAAGAAAGACAATAAGCTGGTGAGATTTCACTAAAAATGTAAAAAATATGAATGTCTCTAAATTTTCATTAATTTCTATTGATGCCTTTATAGTTAATGAGATGAGAATCACCTGTCTCTAACGGTGTCTCATTCCATGTCACAAACCAATCATATATTAATATGTGAATAAAATAAAAAAATTAAAAGCAAAATGTAATAAAATTGAACACTTTGATTCGCTTGAAACATAGAGTGAAACACCATATGAGACAAGTGATCTCCTTAATCTTTTCTCCCTTCTAAATGTTCTCTTTGATGCAGTGAGAAAGTCCTTCACTTCCAGATGGTTAGAACCAAGAAGGCTTTTTGTTGTAGTACATGCTATCATGATATGGAATTATTGAACGTAGATGTTCAATAGTTCAGTTCTCTAATATATCATTAAGTATTAGGACAACATAAGTTCATTAGTTGTTTCGTGTTTGAATTTATACAGACTAATATGCTAGTTTTGCTTCAGTTGTCCTTTAAATAACTGACTCTATCAAAGTTTGGCTGGATTTCTTATCTATCTTTGGTTCTGTTAGTTTTGATTGTTAATTGTTTATCTGGTGCAGTTTTTAAGTTTGTTTTATCCTATTGTTGGTGGGGCCTTGTTGTTAATCTTTGTTGGTGGGTTTGAACAGAATTGCGACTAATCTATGGGCTTTTTATCCACTTGAGAGGGATGTTATCAAGTTTTCATATAAATTACACTTACACTTTATTAGTTTTAATAAAATTAAATAAATAATTCCTTCTTTTTTTGTATATGCATACAAACCATAGTTGATATATACGTACACTACATTGATATCCCTCCATATAAAAAAGTTATGTGTAATATTTTAAATAAAATGTGTGATAAGTGTAATTAAAATGATAACTAAATAAATTTTGACACAATAGTTAAGTATGAAAATGATCATTTCTTACAACTTAAATGAAAAAATTGTAATTCAACTTTGTTTGGACCAAACAATTAGATCTCTCTCCCTTTATTAATCCTTAAACATTTTAAAAGCATGTTAATCCTACAAAATAAAAAATATTGGCTAATTTACACTATTTGTAAATGAAAAATTATTTAAAATGAAGGAGAACATAACGCATATTAGTTTTATAATTTCTTGAGGGAGAACAATATCGAAAGATGATTAACGTATCCTACATACCACATCAAAATAGAGTTGATGAAAGAAAAAATCAATATCTAATAGAGATATAGAGAAGTATGTTCCATACTAAAATTATGTCTATAACATTTTTGGCACATTAGGACTTTAGTGCATGTAACCAAAGCAAAGCTCGAATCCATCCACTTTCTGAGAAGATACTGAAGATTAGCTAGACCCATAATAAGTCATTTCCTAGTATTTGGATGTATATAGTACGTGTTTGTCTTTAGCCATATATGCATTAAGTTCGGGAAGAAAATAATATGTCGTATATTTGTGAGTTATGATAATGAGTGGAAAGGGCGGAGGTGTTGTGATCCAACAACAAGGTGCAACTACTTCTATCGGGATGTTTTAATGAAGTGTCATCTTAGTGGTCTCCACAAACAAACAGTATTACATAGCCTTGTTTAGGGATTCTGATTTGTCTTTTGACCTCCTTAATGAGAAGTTGGATCCTCTCTATTATTGGAGAGTCCATTACTATTTTGAGATTATGACACGTAATAAAAATAAAAATCTAACCGTCTTAATTTTAACTCATTTTTTAATAAAATAAACTATAGTTATTGTTTTCTCTTAAAATCCAGTATTGGACTGTCCAGTACTAGAGAGGAGTTGGTTTCAATGATAGATTGAAAAAAATTATTTAAGTTAAAATTGTAATTATTAAATATTTTTATATTCAATCATATCTCTTAGTACATAAAGTGACACAAAGTTCAGCAGATTTGCTCCCCTTCAGTTCATATTATCATTAAGTATAGTCTACCGTGTTGCACCTTCTTTTGATTTTGGAATCATTTGAATTGTATTCCTTTACAAGCTCATTCTTACTCTGAATTCATCCATGGATTTTGAAGTGGGCTGGATTTTTGGCTTGAACCTTATAGACGTATAAAACTTCACTAAAAGAGATTGTTTTCTTTTAGGAGTTTGTAGTAGCACTCCTAATTGACTACTGACATATCTCAATCAAGCATTCTAGCATCTGAAGAACTGATTCTTCAAACAACTTGGTGTCTGACACGTATCCGACACATATATGCTAAGATTCGTGAATAATACATACTCGTAGAGTATCCAAAAATTAAAAAAATAAAATAAAATAAATAAATATCAAGACACGTATCAGATTCGTTTTTAATAAAATATAGGATATATAAATTTGTTTTAAATATAAGATATATAAATTCTTTTTTAATAAAATATGATAAAATATATTTGTTACGGAGGACTATGATTTTCAATTTCCATTATATTTTTTACTTTGGATATTTTGATTTACATTTGTAATTTTATCATATTTTATGTGTTTTTTATAATTTCATACACGTATCCCTGAACGTATCGTATCCTATATTTTAGTTAAAATACATGTCGACGTATCGGATATGTATTGTATCTGACACAAATATCTACATATCCGTGATTCATAGATTCCAGCAATTAAGTTTGCATTACTTAATACCTTTTGTCCAAGCTAAATGCTAAATACTTGACATAAAGCAACAGCTTATGATTTTCTGTAAACCAAAGTTTATTCACATTACATGATATCTTCTTAAGAATTATAGTACAAGATATCATTCCTACACACATCACACTCATTACAACAAATTAAAGAGAAAAACAACATTTTCAAGTCTCAACCAAAAGAGAAACACACCATTCTCACAACAGAGAAATAATTTTACATAATCTGTTCAACCAGAGATTTCAATGGCCTTGACATCATTTTTTTCAGAGATTTCAATGGTCAATATCTCCATTCAGCCTTTTTCCACCAAGTGTGCATGTCCGAACTATGATAGAAACCATCCAACTGGATCAACCATTGAGAAAGACGACCTCCCTCATTGGAGTCACGTGCAATAATAGAAGCCTCCAAATGAATAAATCTTACTTCACATTTCTCTCCAATGCCAGCATTCCACTTATAAGAACCACTAGTTGCTACTTCAAAACTTCCTCCTGTTAAACAATTAAAATGCACTTTGAATGAACTAGGAGGAAGATTAATTTGGACGCTTATTTCATTTGTAGAACCAATAGAAGCATTACATAAACCAAGTGTAAGGAAGAAGGTGACATAGAATATGGATGGCATTTTTAATTTTTACAAGACACGCATACTTAGATGAAGGAAGGCTTGCATTTTGTTTGTAATATATATAGGGAAAAACGTGTTAAATTATCTTAATTAATAGATGTTTCAACTTCTTGGTTGAATAAGCTCATTTATAATCTTTGAAAGACTAATCCTTTCATAATGTATGGTTACTCCCAACAAGATATTAGTTTCTATATTAATAAGATTTAAAGATATTAGTTTCTATATAAATAAGATTTAATATTTTATACTACTAAATGAATAAAATATTAAAGTTTAATATTTTATACTTTTTTTGGTTTCTATATAAACCATTGACTTAGAATTAATCATTTCTGATTCAGAATATTTGAATATTTAGTTACTTACCTTAATAAGTTTTTCAAATATTTTGTAAACTCTCCATCTGAGACCGTATTAGCCACTCAAATGTTAACTTGGTTATCAACTTAGTTTTCTAAGAAGATTTGTGAACATGCTAGACTTTCAAAAATTAATTTGTCATCAAAAATTAAGAAACTGAAAAAAATGTCTCGATTCTTATTATGGATTAAATGTTGTTTAATGTATTTCTCAATTTCAGTATAAAATCTTAAATATCATTTATACATAAACCAATGACTTTCAATTAACACTAAGCCAAATATCGTAATATTGAACGACGCTGTTAAAAACGAGACGAAAGAACATCAACGGCGTATACTAAAACAAAAGTTGTCAATGTGGTAACATCGCTATTGTACATCAGTAACGTTAACGCTAACTTGAATGAGTTATGTTTAATAACATATGTGATAGGAAGCGCTAATAATGTTCATAATGTTCATCAATCTCGCAGTGCAGTGTTGAATAAGCGTTATTGAAGATGACATGGTAACAACACCTTCTTAATTATGCGTTGTTAAATGTATACGACTTTTTAAGTGTTAGAGATATTAATGATTAGGTGATTATGCATATCTTCATTTCTTAAAATATTAATGGTTGAGTAGTTATGCGTCTCTTCATCTCTTGAAATATTAATGATTGAGTGGTTACGCGTCTTTTCGTTTCTTGAAATATTATTGGTTGCATATCTATAAATATTGTGGTTCACTCTACGTTCTATTTATCAGTAAAAGTATGTGTTTCTATAGGAGTATGTTCATGTTCATTCAGTTTTGTATATTTTCTTATGTCGCCTTTTACAATTTGTCATGGCACCTAACGAGATAAAGATAGGAGGAGGAAGAAAACACAAAATAACCAAAAAGAGAGCAATACAATGCAAAAGAAAAAGGGAAGTTTTGTTAAAAGGAATAGAAAAAAGACAGACGGTAGATCTCAACAACTCGAAGTGTTAAAAATGTTAAAGTTATAGTGTCGGGAACCCTATATCAGAATCATGTCAAATGCAAAAGATAGAAATCTAATATATGCGAACATGTCATACTTTGGGGTGATCGAACGAATATGAGAATTAGATTACATAATGTTTCGGGTGCCTGTTTTTTATTGTATGTGGGTTGATAACAACAATGGTTTTTAAGTTGTTGATTTAGAGTTCATGCAGGTGTATCTTAATATGCCAACATATAAATATGAGCCATTTATTCTAGCATCACAAGCTCAACATGTATTCTATGTTTGTGACTCACCTGATATGAAATGGTACATTGTTCTTTTAATTAACCAAATAATCGTCAATAATATTGATAACAAAAAATATGAAGATATTGGTGAAGATGATCTTTTTTGGGACATATCAGTCGTGTGAGAGCAGACCAACTACGGATGATGATTTATATATCACGATAAAGGACTTTGGGTGAATCAATATGTTCCTCCAAACAAGGATGATCTTACAAACCAAAAAAAAATCAAAGAAAATAAAAAAGTAGATGCAAGTAGTTTTTGTATAATTATAACTTAATTTTGATTGTTTGTAATTTGTATAATTTTGTTTCTTTGTAATTGACATAATTTTTTTATTTATAATTATGTACTCTGTCAAAACATAATTGACATGATATTCATTGTTTGTAGTTTGTATTGTATTGATGTTTATAAAACAAACTTTTGACATGTATTAATGTATATGTGTTGTTGATAATGTATAAATATCTCTCTTGTTGAGAATGTTTTTGCTGCTAATAAATGTATATGCAAATATTAATTTTTACAAATCAATAATGAATTCTAGGGGAAGCTATGACATGTGCTTCTGTAAAGGATTAATACAACTGCGCTTTTTATATACAACATTGTTGTACATGCTTAATACAACATCATTATATGTGTGTTACGCTGTTGTATTAAAGTGTTGTTTGAGAATATTTATGAATAATATAATAACGTTTTTTTGATAATGCGTTGTTATATATATGCAATACAACAATAAGCGATGTTAGTAATACCTATAAAATGCGTTGTTTATATAAGACATATATGACATCGTTGTGTATACGATGCACTGTTATATTTATGCAATATATGACATAACTTTTTGTGTAATGGGTTGTGGTATATATTCAATACAACAACGTTTGAAAAGCGTTATTAGTCATGACAATATACTATTGTGGTCAAATAGAAAGCGCATGAAAGCACCGTTATACATTAAAAATATACATTGTTGAACTGCAACTCTGACGTAGTGTAATCATTTATTACTCAAAAGATCTAAATGTTTAATTACTTAAATTACTAATTAAGTCACTATTGAAATTGGTCTTTCAAACATTATAATTCTGTAAGCTCAATTCTTCAAAAGAAATTTGCTATCATATACATTATCCACCGGCTTAGATCTGTAAAGAAAATTTTCAACATAATAATCTCTATAAATTATATATGTCACCAAATTAGTCATTCAAAGATATTTGAGACTGAATTAGTCATTTAAATGTTAAATTTATTGTCAACCTAACTAATAAGATTTGTCAACATACTAAACTTTTAAAGATTAAATTGTCATCAAATTAGTCCCTCTATTGACATATTATTAATAGATGGGCTAACTTTTCAACAAATTTAATTTTCAATGGACAAATTTGGTGACAATTTTTTTTGAAAAGGGACTATGTGATAACACCAAGATCTTTAGAATGCCAATTTGGTAGCTATCAAAACAACAATCATAATCAAAATCTAGAATTAACACATCAAATACAACTCATTTAATATATGTTATTCGTCATTCCCTCTAAGCCTCTCTTTGGTAGAGGGGAATTAGAAGGGAGAGAAAAGGGTGAGAGAGAGATTGAAGAGAAAATGATAATTTATCTTGTTTGGTTGAGAAGAGAGAAAGGGATGAGAGAATAAAAAGCATGTGGGACCTACACAAAAATCTTTCTCTCCTCCATTGGTGAGAAAATGAGAGGAGATGAAAATTTTGACATAAATGCCCTCCAATTTTTTTAATATACTTCTTAGTTTTAAATACTATTAATATAAATAATTCTCTTTTAAATATAAAAATATCAATTAAAAATGTCAATTGAAATTATAATAGAATATATCATTTAAATTATAATTTTTATTGTTAGTTAACAATAAAATAACATTTATCTCTCTCATTTTTTTATTTTAGGGACATTTTTGTCATTTGAATCATAATATCACCTCTCTCTTCTCATTTTCTATCCAACCAAACAAAAGAGAAAAAGAAGAAAATATTTCTTTCTATTCATTTTCTCTCATTTTTCTCTTATACCAAACATTACTAAAATCTACTCAATTTCTCCTCTTTCTCTTTCACACCTCTTTCTTTCTCACTTCTTTCTCTCTTCTTATTTTCTCTTGTTCAACCAAACAAAACATAAATGTATGTTATGTATTGATAATATTAAAGAGGAGGAGTAAGTTTTTTAAACTTACACATCATCCTAACCTTCAATTCTATGGAAATTCAATAATTTAAATTAATGTATAGATCTAAACCATTAAATGTCCATACAAATAATGGTTAGGATGGAAAGTATAGTAAGTGGATCTCACTCAATATTAAATACACCAGTATTTCATTTATTTAATGTGTTAACAACAGTTAAAAATATTGTTTAAGGAAAACAAAATGAGTAAGTCAATTGAAAACTAAATTAGTATTTTCGGATTTGATAATAAATGTTAATAGAATTCTTAAAAACAAAATGAGCAAGTGAATGAATTCTTAAAAAAATGTTAAAACTTTTAAAGGGATATAGAAATATATAATCACGTGTACGAAGGACTATCAAATTTGATTGTAATATTTATGTATAGACGATATAAAAATCTATTTATAGTCAATATATTACTTACCTTCATTTGTATTTTTAAAGTTAATGATACTTAAAAATTTATTATCAATATATACATCATTTTCTCTAAATATTTTTTAAAAATGACATATTCATATAATATGGATCACAATTTGATAAAATTAAAGGATATTATAAGAAAAATATGTATCAAATAACAAATCTTAATCTAATCTTTATAAAAATAAAGATATTTAATTACAATTTATAATTAAATAATAAAAAAACATAAAAAATAATTTAAATTTTCAATTATTTCCTCTCAGTTCACATAAATTTATTTTTTATCTTTAGTACATAATTTCCTTTTTTATCTTTAGTACATAATTTCCTTTTGTTGTCTTCTATTCATTATGTTAGAATTACTATTTAACACTCACTGCACTCACTATGCTAGTGCTGGCTAGATGGAGCGTTGTCTGTTACAAAACATTCTACTAGTTGCTCTCCCCCCTACTCTATCATGATGCACCTTCTTTTGTTTTTGGAATCATTTGAATTGTATCCCTTTACAAGCTCATTCTTACTCTGAATTCATCCATGGATTTACTGTGAGATTTCTCATATCTCAATCAAGCATACCTCAACCGAATTGAAATATTTATATTCATTGCAATTCATTCAATTTCTAATTTACTACTTGCATACCTCAATCAAGCATTCTATCAATTAAGTTTGCATTACTTCATACCTTTTGTCCAAGTTACATGCTAAATACTTACATAAAGTAACAGCTTAAGATTTTCTGTAAACCAAAGTTTATTCACATTATTACATGATATCTTCGTTACAATTCATAGTACAAGATATCATTTCTACACACATCACACTCATTACAAGAAATTAAAAGAGAAACACAACATTTTCAAGTCTCAACCAAAAGAGAAACACACAATTCCCATCATGAGAAATAACATTACATAATCTGTTCAACCAGAGATTTCAATAGCCTTAACATGAGGCTTCTTAACCTCTTTCTTAGGAACAGTGATAGTAAGAACACCATTCTCCATAGCAGCTTTAACTTGATCCAATTTAGCATTCTCAGGCAATCTAAACCTTCTAAAGAATTTACCACTACTACGCTCCACACGATGCCATGTATCATTCTTATCTTCTCTTTCAACATTCCTTTCTCCACTTATCTGAAGCACTCTATCATCTTCTATCTCAACCTTCACTTCCTCTTTCTTCAGTCCTGGAATATCAGCCTTCAACACATGCGCTTCTTCGGTCTCCTTCCAATCCACACGGGCACTAACAAATGCTGAATTTTCACTTGGGAATGAACCAGATACAGAATTCGGAAATTGAAAATCCTTGAATGGGTCCCATATGTCAAGGGAGAATGGGTCGAATATGTTGCTCCTTCTGCCACCGAAATTGGGAATGAGTGACATTTTTTCTATATGAAACTGTGAATTGAAATTGTTGGATGTATAGACACAATGTATTGTATTGTTTTGTTTTGTTTGACGATGTGGAAGAAGGCATGTAATATATTTATATAGGAAGGTGAAGGAGTAATGTGGTACTTTCGAGAAAGTCCTATTTTTTTTGTTAATTTTCTTTCTGAGTATATGAAAAATCGGGGACATTCTGGATTTTAGAAGATGAGATTCTAGCACCAGAAGTCTCTAGATCAAACCGTTCTATGATTTCATGGCATTATTACAGGCAAGCCCAGAATATTTTGGGCTTACAATGAAAGGCTTTGATTCAATTTTTATGATGTGCTATTTTAGCTGTTCCATTTTCTTTTATATGGGAATAAAAGAAAATTCTTATATTATACAAATTCTTATATTTTTTTTGAAGTGGAAAATAATCTATTACCTATATAATAAAAAGAGGTTCTTACCACATCATCATGCACACAAGTCAACTTTTTCGTCATATTTCTCTTCCAAAACAACTCCATTTGTTATGGTGAAGCCTCACATAGGATATGAGCTTCTATACTTTTCTATTATTATAGTAAATGTTTAAATTCAAACACACACGATCAAATAAAGAAAGAAAAACACATTAGTTGTAAGAAAAAAAGGATGGAAAATCATTTCTTATTATTCAAATATCTTCTGATATCATCTCTCCAATGTATTAACTAATATTATTCCAACACACAATCAAAGAAAGAAAAAACACATTAATTATAAAAAAAATGGAAGGCATTCTGAATTCTCTTTTGAACAACATTATCATGATTAAATTAGAAATATAATTATTTTTAATTTTTATTTAGATCTAAAATTACAAGGTTAAAATTAATGAGTGGAGTTATCGAAAATCATTTCTTATTTATTTGAATATAACAAGGAGTAAGTGAAATATTATTTGAAATATTATTCGAAATTGTCATTTATTTTCCTTATGTGTTTGAACAAGCAAATACAGGCTAATACATGTGTTCTTAACAATGCGATTGTATGAGTAACATATATGTTTTAACTATGCAAATACATGTATAACATGTGTTTTTTTAGCAATGCGAATGAACGAGTAACATGTTTGTTTAAAATCATGTGAATGCATGTGTCATATGCGTGTTCTTAATAATATGAATGCACAGGTAACATATGTGTTTTTAACCATACGAATGCACGAGAAACATGTATATTCTTAATCATAAATGCATATACAATATATATATTCTTAATCATGCAGCAATAAAACACTACACTGTGCAAATGCACGAATAACTTGCTAGTTGCATATATAATTTTTTTTATATTTATTGGAGAATAACTTTTCTTCGGGAATGTAGAGAGGGAAAAAATGGTCTAGATAAGACTAAGGTGAAATGATATATGTGAAGAAAAAGATGAGGGATTTAGAATTATAAAATTTAAAGTGGTATAATTAGTCTCTTTTGGTTCATGTGGGTCTTTCTACTGCTCAACTATTATTATTGTTGTTGTTAGCCTAGAGCAGTAGAGCCATATGACTGTGCACTTCAACCTTTCTCACACATTTAAGGAGTATATTCACTATAGTACTTAATCATTATTAATTGAGAAAAATATGTATCAGTTTTATACATTATAATTGCACCATTTACCTGATATATTTAATTATGGTTAACTTTTTCAAAAAGTAATCTAAATAAATAGTAGATGATGAAGTACATGTGCATAAATCTTTACACTGTCACTCTGTCAGTGTATAGATTTTACACTCTTATTAATTATAAAATGTATTATTTATCCCAAAAAGGTAGAGTTTTTGAATACTCTTATTCATTAATTATTATGAGAAAAAAATGTATGTAGTTATAATGTTTTTTTTATGTTATCAAGCGTATCCTTTCATATTTTGGGTAAAAAAACTAATCTCTTTCGGCGTTTGTATTGCCCCCTCAACAAGTGTTACTCCTATCGAACTCTCAACCTTGTGGATCAAGTAGAGTCATATACTACAAGATCAACGCTTTGTTGATCATGTACTTATAATGTAAAAGTTTTATATATTGTATTATATCATCTTTTATCAACAATTCATATTTAAAGATATATACATAGTTAATGTCAAGTTGTATACATAATTATTATATCATTTACGATTCATTCATTTGAATAATTTTTTGAAGAGTATCTGTTAATTAAATTAAATATAAATTATGGACCATGCAATGACAATGAATAAAACCATGAAACAAAGTTAGAATTCTAATGCTTCTAGAGTGGTATGGCACTAATGGCTCAAGCCCCGTGGAAGGAGGCCTTCTTCCCCTTCCACCTAAGCTGCGCAGGAAAAGCCCAAAGCCAATCCCAAATAGTGAAGCTTCATAGGGTCTTTCTATCCATGTGCATGTAATCCACATCTTTACAAACATGTCTATTTTATCGAGTCTCTCTTCAAGACAGTGCCCAAATTGTTACGCATTTTATGTATATCGAAACTTACCCGACAAAGAATTTCGTTAGCATGTATAAAGTATGCATTGAGAAATAAATGTTAGACTCTATTATTGTTGCCAAGTAAAAAAGTGTATCAACTTGATATCACTCTATTATTATTTAATAAGTTTGATATTTGGTGTAAAAGTTTTACGACTCTATAATAATTGATTAATATATTTCTATTATTAAGTTAAATTATTTGATTTACTATTATCAAAATTATTTTACATTAAATTAAAATTCACAATTATTTAGTAATTAATTATTACTAGTAGAGCGATAGATATTTGGTACTTGCAAGTCCACATTTTTACTTTCTGGTATCAAATATTTAAGTTTTATATTTTTTATTTTGATAAATCAGAATATTTTTTGTTTTGAATGTACTTTATATTATAATTTTTATTTAATACACTTTATATTATATTTATTTGTTTTTATTTTAATTGTCAAATGAAGGTGAGAGAGTAATTAATATGTTGATGATGATTATATATAATTATATGATTTTTTTCTAGTAATTAAAGTGTTAAGAGGAAAATAGAAAAATGAAAATTTTGCCATGAATAATTAATATTGTTTTCTTTTTATGTAGTACAGAAGTATAGATATAGATATTAGTAATTTGAATGAATTGATAACTTTAGTATAATAAGCTATTTCTTAGTAAATAATTATCATTTAACAATTATTTTACAAATTAAAAAAAAAAGGAATTTTTTTCCTTAAAAAAGAAAGAAAGAGATATGTGTAATTCGTGCCGGTTGCCGGTAACGTGATGTGGCAGAGAACAGTGTAGGATTTTGTGATTAGGGGTTGTTGTTGTTGTTGAGGTTGTCGTGTGTGCATTGATACGAATGGGGAGAGTTTTTATTCTTGATTTGGATGGAAGATCTTACCGATGCAGATTCTGTGATACCCCTCTTGCTCTCGCTGATCATGTTCTCTCTCGTGTACTCTCTCTTTCTCTCTCCCGTTTCTATTTCACTTTTCATTTCAATAATTACATACATATATTCACTTTTTCATTTTAATTAATCAATTTTATTTTTGAAAGATTGAATTTTGTCTACTTAATTTGTAGACTTGTAATTGTAATCCATTGTACAGACCCTGTAGGCTATGTTCTATGGCGGTTTCTGATAAATTAGGGTTTTATAAATTAGATTATTTTTGTAAATGATATTTAAGATAGTGTCAAGTTTAGATTTTTGAGAATGTTTATTTCATTAGCCCAAGGGTGACTTTGGTTTAATTAAACGTTTTCTGTTTTCATTTTTTGTTCTCGTCCCGTTCTCTGTTTTGGAGGTGATGGTTATTTTCACTGTTTCATGTGCAAATCTTTGAGAACAAGAAACTGAAGGAAGATAATATTATGACATTTTTCTAATCGTTTTGAGGTGGACATTTTTGTAGTTATTAATTAAAATAGAAAACATTTTCTTAAACCAAATGACTTGGAACTAGAGTCTATTATATGAGATTCAAATTTCAGGAGAAGTTACTAGTTTGGAATATTAGACTTCTTTTGGCTTACATGCCATTTGTTTCCTTGCCAATTTATTTCCTCGTGCTTCAACTTGTTGTGGGTGTGATCTTCTGAGACATGGAACTCTCATTTAAAGGGGGGTGTCTCCCTTATATTGCCTGGCTTTAGGAGTGAGAAGTCCTCTGTGTAATGTTGATTAAAACTTTCTATCTTGTCAGCATTTTATTTGCAGTTACTAAACATGATACAGATATTAAATTTGTTAAATTTTGGTCACTTTAGGTGTTACTGTGTTATAGCATTGTTCTGTAATGGGAAGAATGATGACACTTCAATTTTATTTTTTGCTTGAGCTTTTACATTGAGAGTAAATGGTGGGCTGATATGTGTTATTGCTGCTGTATTAAAATGGAAATTGAACTATTTCATACCTCGAAAGTTTAGGCACTTTTAGTCTCCCTGAAACTCATGAATTCTTGTAAAATAAGTAAATAACTTCACCTGCTTAAATGGTGATGCTAGTTACTAGTGGTTCTTTCACATTTCTGTTGTAAGCTGTATTTGTGCTTGCTGCATTTATAATAGCATGGATAAATATCCACGAACGTAAACCAGTTCAACAGTTTAATTCTTTACTTGTTCTAGGTAATTATTGTTGGTTGCTATTATTTGTTCCACGGTTGAAGATGTAGCTAGTTCCTTTTGTACAAGTCTTTTCACAAACCTTAGCAATTTGACTCTGGTTTTGTTTTCATATGATGATCAGTCCTTCAACTGCCGTCAAGGGAGGGCATATTTATTCAGCAATGTGTAAGTTATTTGCAACTTTTGCTTCTATTCTCTGCCCCCCTTCCCCTGCTTCAATTTTTTTATCATACCTTAATACTGGACTACTTTGATTTCTGTTCAGCATTTTGCAAAGGACAAATTTAATAGTTCCACCCTGCCCATGAACCCCCCTTACCCTAAAAAGTTAATTATTTTATTTTGGGCTCATACAATGGTGCACTTTACCAGTTTACCTGCAAGTCGTTAATTGTTCTGTTTCAATCCTTCTCGTATATGTCCTTGATCCTCAATTGAGGTTTGATTTTGATCCTATGGAGTGATCCAAGGATTTTATAGTTCAATCAACTAGTGCCATTTTCTACCAATCAATTGGTTGAAAAATTCTCTAGTATATATATTTTTAATATGTGGTTCTGTTCGGTTCAAATGGTTATTAATTTTCTAAAACCATGAACCGAATCGAACATAAATGGTTCATTTAAAAAATAACCGAACCGAACTTCAAAACCGAATTGAACCACATTTTGTGGTTTGGTTCCATTGGTTTTGCGGTTTGGTTCCATTGGTTTTGCGGTTTAAACGTAACTGCTTACACCCCTAACCTTACCTAGCATCTTCATGGCTGACTATTTCCAATATCCTTGTTTATTAATTTCTGGACTCTGATAGGGTGAATATAACGCTTGGTCCTCAGGAGGAGAGAATAATGCTGTCTGGATTGCACACTGTTGAAGACATATTTTGTTGCTGCTGTGGACAAATTCTTGGATGGAAATATGTGAGCTTTACCTTTGCACCTTAAGTTTCCTTTCATGTTTTTTGTCACTTTAAACGATAAGTATCATACAACAAGTTGTCAACACTTTTTTAGACATGTCTAAAACCCCATGAGGCCACGATTACCATGAATCTTACCCACAAAACCATATTAAAACTTAACTTTGTGCTATTCCTAGTTTCCATCAAGTTTATTGCTAATAGAAGAACAAACCAATAAGATTTGTCTGGTTTCCCAATCTATTTTGACTATGGAATTCATTTGTAATCTACAATGTCAAAGTGTGACCTGCATTTTTATGGTGCTACACTTCTACTCGCCTTTTTATGTTAAAGTTAATATTAGGAGTTTGTTTTCTATCTCATGAGAAGTTAATTCAAACTGATGCATTCCCATAAAACACTAGTTTTTTTAATGTGATCTTGTTTGGAAGAAGATTCATGGAAAATGATTCAGTTTTAGTCCCAGAGTATCCCGGAGTGTTTAAAGTGTTAATGGCATTAGAAGAGATCTATCTTAGATTTATTTAGAAGGATTATCTATTGATGCAAACAGTAACTGTGGTCAAGTCTTTCTCTGCGTTCTTGCCTCAATTTAATTTGATTTTATCATCATATCGACATCATCTTTTGATGAACCCAAAGCAGTATGAAGTAATGATTAGTTTGGGTTCCTTCAGATTGTAGCACATGACAAAAATCAAATATACAAGGAAGGGAAGTTTGTGCTAGAGAGGTAGAGACTAAAACTTGGTTTTGACTTTTGATCATGTTAAGCTAAGCTGAAATTTAATTTCTATTGATGCATCTAACAGATGGAGGATAACTGATGATGTTGCAGAGGAATTAAATTTAGATGTTCATGCTGGTTCAAGTGACACAGAAAGCTCCTAGCAATGTGCTTATTTTCATTAATTGAAGTATTTTAGGTAGCAAATATTCTATACCTTATTAGTATTCATAAAGAATTTTTGTATAAAAGGAACTCCTTAGTTGGAGCAAGTAACTTGAACCGAACTTATTTCCAGCATTTATAACTTTTGTGAGAGATCCTCTTATATATTTTTATGGAGGCAATACACAATAATAGCCATATCCTACAGGTTGGAAGAGCAATTCATTTTTTATTTAGTTGAAGTTAACACTGTTACTTTGCTTGATCTCAGTAATCTATCTATCT
The DNA here is from genome assembly GCF_001865875.1 of Lupinus angustifolius. Taxonomy (NCBI): domain Eukaryota; kingdom Viridiplantae; phylum Streptophyta; class Magnoliopsida; order Fabales; family Fabaceae; genus Lupinus; species Lupinus angustifolius. The sequence continues at coordinate 42,880 of NW_017720544.1, read as the reverse complement.
ATTTACTATATAACAAAAAAAACTCCTATAGGGACACATGTCAATACTTTATGCAAAGTTTGCTTCTTAGGGACAAATGTCAATACCTCATGTAAAGTTTCCCTCCAAAATTTCATCACCTCATACTATACAACCTTGCACACATGATTAAACTATCTTTTACTATTTGTTTAAAATATAAACATAATGACTCATTAAATAAATAATAAATATATAACAAAAAAAACTTCTAGGGACACATGTCAATACCTTATGCAAAGTTTTCTTCTTAGAGATACATGTCAATACCTTATGCAAAGTTTTCCTCTTAGAGACACATGTCAATACTTATGCAAAGTTTTCCTCTTAGGGACACATGTCAATACCTCATGCAAAGTTTCCCCTCCAAAATTTCATCACCTCATACTATACAACTTTACACACATGATTAAAACTATCTTTTACTATTTGTTTAAAAATATAAACATAATGACTCATTAAATAAATAATAAATATATAACAAAAAAATTCTTAGGGACACATGTCAATACCTTATGCAAATTTTTTTTCTTAGGGACACATGTTAATACTTCATACAAAGTTTCCCCTCCAAAAGCTCATCATCTCTTACTATACAACCTTACACACACTATTAAAACTATCTTTTACTATTTGTTTAAAAATATAAACATAATGACTCATTAAATAAATAATAAAGGAGAGACAAAATGTTGTGTAGTTTTTCTCACAATTGTTCTGGTTGTAGTTTCCTTCGGGTGTCTCTTCATTTCTCAACACATTTATCATCTTCAACTCTCAAACTCACTTACAACTATTCTTTTAATTTATGTTTCTGTTGGCAGTCGGTTGATATACTTTATATTATTTTGTTAAATTGTGATCAACAAATTTATCATCTTCAACTTTTAAAATCAACTCATAAGTATGCTATAACTCAAATTGTGATCAACTTTTATTTTTATATTATTTCAATTTTTTCTTCATTTGTGATAGATATAACTTCTTCATCATATAAATTTCACATATTTTATTTAACAAATCTATCATCTTCTACTCTCAAACTCACTCACATGTATGGAAATTGGTTGACTGTTACTAGAAAGGAGAAGAAGATTTTTAAGAAACAATATGTCAATATTAATGAAGTTAATATTCAGAGAAATATATTATCACATCATAATAGTTCATCAAATCATTCCTTATAAAAAATAAGATAAAACAATAGTAGTAAAATAATACACAAAGATTTGAAATATTATTAGTATATTTCAAGCTATAAATTAATACAGGTACACATAAGATCAATTATAAAATCAAGAAATTGTATATAAATTGAATACTATAAAATATAATGAGTCACAATTTGAAATTAATATAATAATAGTCTTATTTTTATTAAAATTATTGAAAAACTATGTCCTTGATTTGATTTTATTGTGATTACATAATTGATTCTTTTACCTCTATTTTCTTAAAAATAATCATAAGATTTACAAAGTTGTATGTATTATAACGCATATTTGATTTATATTTTGTTTGACTTATTTTTATTCTTCAATTTTAGGCAACACTCATTATAAATATATTTTGTTTCGGATTTAGTGTTTGCTTCTAATATTACAATGTTACTTTTACAATATTAAGATAGTAATAATGATAAGTATAACATAAATAGAATATTAAAGATATTAGATTAAGAAGATTAAAAATCTTAACAATTTTTGAATATATATTAGTATAACATATGAGAATATAACGAATGAGAATTTTCAAAATATTTAATTACTATCATTATATTATTTAATTAAAAGATAACAATAATAGATATATTCATGGAAAATATATGTATTTTAATTAGGAATATATAAGAATAACAAATCAATTATTATACTATTTTTATTATTTTGATTAAAATTATCAGAAAAAATAATCCGTCAAATCGCAACTTAATGTGTTTTTCAAATAAATTACAAAAAACATCACATCCTAATAGCTCATCAAATCATCTGATATAAAAAATAAGATAAGACAATAATAGTAAAATTAATACACAAAGATTTGAAACATTATTAGTATATTTGAAACTAAAAATTAATGTAAACAATAACGTGTTGTACATTGAGTTATCCACAACATATGAATTTAATAATACATATGAATTAACTTAATTCCAACAATAAAAATATTAATTCAAATATGTATATTATAAAAATGACAGACTTAATAGAAAAATATGCATAGTAAAATATTACGGTTGTATAGAAAAATATATCTTCCAAATAATAGAAATGAATCTTTAATTTATGAGTTATTTTCATACAATGATTATTAGCTAAAACATAATCAAATAAATAACATTTAATTATACTATATTTGAATGCTAAAAATATATTCAAATATTTATACATAATGAACATAATCTAAAATAAAAATAATCATTCAAGAGATATGCTAAAAAATCCTTATGACTTTATATGGTACTTATAAATGTAATCACAAAAAATATGATGCAAAAAGAAATATTTATATTTATAATTTTATATAGAGAATATAGAGGTGAGATATTATCCAATAAAATTTGAATTTTATTTATTGAGTTATTTTAGAATCAAATACTTTCTATAATTATACTTTCCACACTTCAATGCTTATACAAATGCATTTATAAATGTTAATATTATACATATACCCTCGATAACCAATGTTAATATTGCAACTATATGAATGCAAAAAATATAACGGTTCGATATATGATTTATTGGCGTTATAAAATATATGTACATTATTTGCGCATTATGCATAAACAAAGAAGCGACCCGTGCAAGTGCACGGGTACACTGCTAGTTTATATTGAAAATTAAGTTACTGTTCTAGCAAACAAGTTTAGGACTATAACATTCCAATTAGAATTTGGTATTCTGTTATTATGTGCATCAATGTGTTAGGTATCAGTGGCAGAATACACCTAGAAGGGGTTGAATAGGTGTGACGGAGCTCAAGTTCCACTTTTTGGATTTACCCACTTACTGAAAAATGTCCAGTTAATCGATTAAGCATTGTTCATAATCGATTAACCAGTAACAGAACCAGAATGATCAGAACAACAACTTGCACAATTATTAAACAACACACAAACAGATATACAACAAATATTTTTATGCAAGATTAACAAGAACATAACAAGGAACAAGCATGCAAAATATTAGTTCAAAACTCGCATTAAAACATCTTGAAATATAAAATAGAAAGGATAGAAAAGATTACGCAGGGATTCTATCCTGGTTCGTTTTGTTGTCCACTGTAAAACTACATTCAGTCATCCCCTCTGATCTGAGAGATTTTTCTTCTTCACTATAGAACACAATGTACGTTACATACACACTTCCAAATACAAGACTCGAACGCTCCTTTCTTGGAACCCAAAGAACTTCATCACCCTTGGTTCGTCCTTTCCCAAAACCGTCTCCCAAGAAACTACATCGCTCTTTATCTCAAGACCCCTTAGTCTTTGTGTGAAGAACACTTACCTAACCGCAGCTAGGATTTTCCCAATCCTTTCATATTCATATTAATACTCGGATATTACAATAAGAATCAAAGCCTAAAACCTAAGCAAGAACTCACAAGACGTCGTAGTCTAATATGAATCTTCATGCATGAGGTTTCTGAAAATATGCAATCTTTAAAAAACTATTTTTTTCTTTTCAAGAAACACAAGATTGGTGCAAGAAAGCTTTTGAAAGTATCATGCCATATGAATATGAAAACTAAAGCCTTAGCATGATCTAATCTTTCTCCTAATTCAACACTCTCTAATAGATTCTAACAATGATGATCTATCTCTTTTCTCAGTGTTTTTCTCTCTTAGCCGTTTCTGCAATTAGCCAGTATTTATATAAAACATATTTTGTCTCTAAAAACGGTTTTTCAGTTATGCAGTTGAAAACAACAGAAAACACTCACGTTAATCGATTAAGCCATGAAGTACCAGTGTATTTTTTAATACATGATTAAATAGTAAACTACTTATATATTATATGCTCATGCAATACATGATTTCCAAAATATAATACAATTAATGCACAAAATCAATGTATAAAATGCATGAACCTAATTATCATATACTTCTAGATGATGTCTCATTTTAGTGGATTAATTACTTTATTAAGTCTTGTGAGACTCACACCTAGGTTTATCTAACCTAGACTCAATATCTATGGCAAGCATCTTAGACTTCTAAAAAAATAATAAATAATTATAACCTAAGTCTAATAAGACACCACTTGAATTATTGACATGTTGATTGTTGAGACATCTTCAAGCTTTAATTAACTCATTATCTTCATCAAAACATAGGCAAAATATTGTTAATGCAATCCTTGACACTTTGCACTCTCACAATGCATCACAGCCAAATTGGGGTCAACTTTTTCAGAACGTATTTCTGACCCTGACCTGTAGATTGGTAAACATTTCCCTCTCTTACAAGAATGAGGCTATTGCCCTAAAAAATTCATATTCACACTCCTTAGTGACCAATCATAATTTTTGTTTGTTATTTTGTAAAATTATGATTGGTTAAAGAGTAGTGTAAAGAGGCATTTAAGAGTGACAAATTGATAATAGCCTCGTCCATGTAACAATACTAGAACATGTGACTCCGAATGAATTGGCATGGCATTCAATTATGTGGACTGTGAGTATCTTTCATTTGGAAACTATACTTGTATTTCTTAATCATGTTTCCCATGCACAATATTCTGCACTCAACTCTATATTTCTTCTTGACCCCGACACATGGGGGCAACCATCACAACTCTTCTTCCTTTTGCTATATTTTTTAAATTTCATCAAAGCGGCCAGTTCAACCACCTGAGTTTAAATAATTTAAAGAAGTTTCCAGTAGTTTAAAGTGTGTTGATTAACTGAACCATTGTCTAGTAAGACATGTAACAAGTACTTTTAATATTAGTTTTTGGGTGAAAATAAATATTATGATATTAACATACCTATAAATTTAATTTTTAAACAAATATTATATATATATATATATTACTTTCATCATTTTAAGGTTACATATAACTTTTTTTATTAATATTTCATAATGAATTTTGTTGATAAAAGCAGAGTGACAAATTTATCATATGGCTATGTTATTATTCATGCATAATAATTAAACTTGAAAATTGGTTGGGTACCAAAAAATAAGTGGAGTATGGATAGAATCATAGAAGTAATATCTTCCCATCCTATTATCATCCAAGGTTGGCCATGACATTTTATAGGCCTTGTGTAGGACAAAAAATGAGGGTCTTAAATTAAATCTGAGGGCAAAAAATGAGTATCATTATATAAAAAAATAAGTTACAATAACATTTTAACAAAAAGAAAAGGTGTCTCAGAATTTATGAGGACATGTAACATATTTTCCTTGCTCCTCTACTATTATTACATTGGGAAATTTAGTTCAATAATTTTTTTATTTTTTTACTTAATGAGTGTTGAATGTTCTCATGCTTTGTCCACACATGAGAACCTTCATTTTATTTCTACATAGATTATGATTATATAATAAAAAAATCACAACAACCAAAGAAATACTGAACAAACTCAAAAGTTAAGTGTAAAAATTAACAAATGAAAGAGTGAACATGTTCTTTATTTTTTTTGTATAAGAATAAAATCCATAAAAATAAAATTAATTGTGTAGATAAAACTATTGAACCACTCTTTAACTATGAGCCTTGTATAGATCATTTGCTATACATGCATAGAGCAGCCGTGTTACCATCCTGAACATTTGATTTCCTTCTTCCATAATACAATCAAATCGCCAGTGAGGAGCTGAAGAGAAGGCAAGATCAGAGTTGAAGAGAAGGACATGCTACCTACTAAATATCTAACTTAATATGTTTTTTTTCTTCTCATGCACAAAACTAAAACTAAAACCCTTACTTAACAAATCAAATATTCAACACTTTTCCTTCCCACAAGATTTAAACATAACTAAACTCATAGAATGTTAAAATAGTAGGCATACACATTAATTTCTGAATGAACAAGAAATGATCAAGGGAAGATGAAGCTAAAGCAACCCAATATTTAACCCAGAATACTGCTATTATCAGCATCCAAAGGGAGCTAGCTATATATCTCTCGTTCTCTTTTTATTCCTTCATCTTTGATTCCCTCCCTTTCTTTTTTGTTAGATGCCTCTCATTTCTATGCCTTAAAAGAATTTTATGACTATTTTATGGCTCTCTTTAATGACATTTTATGTCACTTTTATGGCTTTGTTTCCAAGCATCCAATGCTTCATATCCAAGATACCAAGACTTTGCTTGCCTATAAAAGGACACATATAGAGAGCTTCAAAATCATCTTCACAACACACAACATCTCTTTCATTTACACATATATTGTGAGTGCATTCTTGGTGAGAATTCTTGTTCCATTTGAGAGAGTATTTGTGAGAAAAAATATTGTCATTTGTCCTCATCATTATAAGAGGATTTCTTGTACTCTTCTTTTTTACATAGTGGAATTTTGCTCTTGATCGCCCGTGGTTTTTTTCCTCTCACACTGAGGGGTTTTTCCACGTTAAATCTTGTGTGTTATTTTCTTTATCCTTTACTTGCTTCTCTTTTGTTCTCAATTGATTCAATCCTGTGCTTCCGCATTGTGCTCTAACCTTAACAAGTGGAATCAGAGCTCTTACTAAATTGAGAATTTCAAAATGTCTACAAAATTTGACATTTAGAAGTTTGATGGCAAAATTAGCTTTTCTATTTGGCGAGTCCAAATGAGGGCCGTTCTTATCCAGAGCGGATTAAAGAAAGCTTTAGATGGGAAGTCAAAGAAACCAGTTTCCATGACCGATGATCAATGGGACGAGTTGGATGAAAAGGCGCTTTCAACAATTCAACTTTGTTTGTCGAAGGAGGTTCTTCGTGAGGTTGCCAATGAAGAAACCGCTGCGGCTTTGTGGCTGAAGTTAGAAACTTTATACATGACCAAGAGCCTCGCAAACAAGCTTCGTCTCAAAGAACGGTTATACACCATTCGTATGGTTGAAGGTACTCCTATTCAAACTCATCTTGATGAGTTTAATTCTATTATTATGGATATGCAAAATATTGATATTAATATTGAAGATGAAGACAAAGCTGTTTTGTTGGTTGTCTCTTTACCTTCTACCTATAAGCACTTCAAAGAAATCATGTTGTATGGAAATAATGATACCTTATCCTTTGAAGATGTTAAATCTAATTTATTGTCCAAAGAAAAATTTGATCTTGAAGTTAATTCTGTGGACAAGGGTGAGGGCTTAAGTGTTCGAGGTAGAACTCAAGAAAAAGGGAGTACCAATTATAAAAAGTTCAGATCCAAATCCAGAGGTCGCAAATCCAACAAAACTTGTCGCTATTGCAAGAAACCGGGGCATGACATTCCTGATTGTTTTATCTTAAAGAAAAAACAAGAAAAACAAGATAAGGGAAAATTTCAACAATCCTCTGAAGCTGCTAATATTGAAGCCAATTCTGACGGTGATATTCTTTTATCTGTTGTCTCTTATAATAATAGGAGTAAAACAGAATGGATTCTTGATTCTGGATGTACTTTTCATATGTGTCCTTATAAGGACTTATTCACCACTTTTGAACATGTTGACAGTGGTGTTGTTTTGATGGGCAATGATACCCAATGCAAAGTTGCAGGAATAGGTACTATTCAGATCAAGGCTCATGACGGTGTTGTCAGAACCTTGGCTAATGTCCGCTATATTCCAGATTTGAAGCGGAACTTAATTTCTCTTGGCACCCTAGAGTCTCTCGGGTGTAGGTATTCAGCTGAAGGTGGAGTTCTAAAGGTATTGAAAGGTGCTATGGTATTATTGAAAGCTAACCGGATTGGTAGTTTATATGTCTTGCAAGGTTCTGTTGTGACAGGTTCAACAGCTGTATCTTCTTCAATGCATGATAATGACATTACCAAATTATGGCACATGCGCCTGGGCCATATGAGTGAAAAAGGTATGCACCTTCTAAGCAAACAAGGTCATCTTGGTAAACATGGCATTGGTAAATTGGATTTTTGTAAACATTGTGTTTTTGGGAAACAGAAAAAGGTTAGTTTCTCCACTGCAACTCACCGTACCAAAGGTATTCTTGATTATATTCATTCTGACCTTTGGGGGCCTTCTAAATTTCCTTCTCATGGAGGATGTCGCTATATGATGACCATCATTGATGATTTTTCTCGCAAAGTTTGGGTTTATTTTCTGCAGCATAAAAATGAGACTTTCTCCACTTTCAAGAAGTGGAAAACTCTTGTTGAAACCCAGACAGGGAAGAAAGTGAAGAAGCTTAGAACAGACAATGGATTAGAGTTCTGCAATGGTGATTTTAATGAGTTCTGCACAAAAAATGGTATTGCTAGACACAAAACTATTCCAAGAAATCCTCAACAAAATGGTGTTGCAGAACGGATGAACAGGACTCTACTTGAGAGAGTTCGTTGTATGCTCTCAAATGCTGGGTTATGGCATCGGCGTGAATTTTGGGCTGAAGCAGCATCTACTGCTTGTTACCTGGTTAATCGTTCTCCACATTCAGCACTTGATTTCAAAATCCCAGAAGAAATTTGGTCAGGTAATCCTGTTGATTATTCTAACTTAAGAATCTTTGGATGTCCTGCTTATGCACATGTTAATGATGGTAAATTAGCTCCAAGAGCTGTTGAGTGCATATTTCTTGGTTATGCATCTGAGTCTAAAGGATATCGCTTATGGTATTCTGATGCAAAGTCACGGAAATTAATTCTTAGCAGAGATGTGACTTTTAATGAGGATGCATTTTTATCTTCTGGAAAACAATCTATTGTGTCTTCTTCTACTAGTACAGGTAATCTACAGGGTACTAGCGAGAAGGTGGAGTTGATAGTGAAACCTACAGTTCCTAATGTTGATGTTCCATCTTCCTCTACAAATCAATCTAGCATTGATGATCATTATGTTGATTGTGATGACAGTACAACTTCTCCTATTCATCAGCAAGAAGATGATTATTGTATTGCTCGAGACAGAACCAGAAGACTAATTAAAAGGCCAGCTAGATACACTGATGGTGATAATTTAATTGCTTATGCATTGTCAGTTGCACAAGAGGTAAATGATGATGTTGAACCTGCCAGCTATACAGAAGCTGTTTCTTGTGTTGATTCGTCACAGTGGCTAGTGGCTATGAATGAAGAGATTGAAAGTCTTCATAAGAATGGTACTTGGGCTTTGACAGAGCTTCCCGAAGGCAAACGACCATTACGATGTAAATGGATCTATAAGAAGAAAGACGGTATTCCCGGGGTTGAAGATCCAAGATGCAAAGCACGACTAGTTGTTAAAGGTTTTAATCAAAAGGAAGGTATTGACTTTAATGAGATATTCTCACCTGTTGTTCGTCATACTTCTATACGTGTTTTGCTTGCTTTTGTTGCTTTATTTGATTTGGAGTTGGAGCAACTTGATGTAAAGACAGCTTTTCTACATGGAGAGCTGGAAGAAGAAATTTACATGGAACAACCTGAAGGATTTATTGTTCCTGATAAGGAGCATCTTGTCTGTCGATTGAAGAAATCATTATATGGCCTTAAGCAAGCTCCCAGACAATGGTACATGAGGTTTGATTCTTTTATGATTGGGCAAGGTTATTGCAGGAGTCAATTTGATGACTGTATTTATTTCCAGAAATTTCCAAATGAATCATTCATATACTTGTTACTGTATGTTGATGATATGCTAATTGCTTCACGTGACAAGTCTTTGATCCGGAAATTGAAAATTCAACTCAATAATGAGTTTGAGATGAAAGAATTAGGTGCAGCCAAGAAAATTCTTGGTATGGAGATTCACAGGGATCGTCAAGCTGGTAAATTGTTTTTATCCCAAGAGAAATATATTGAAAGAGTGCTTGAAAGGTTTAATATGAATAATTGTAAACCTGTTTCTACTCCACTTGCTGCACATTTCAAGTTATCTTTAGATCTTTGCCCACATACAGAGGAAGAGATGGAGCGTATGTCACATATTCCTTATGCTAGTGCAGTTGGTAGTCTTATGTATGCTATGGTGTGCACTAGACCTGATTTAGCATATGCTGTTAGCATGGTAAGTCGATATATGCATAATCCTGGAAAGGATCATTGGAGTGCTGTAAAATGGATTTTTCGGTATCTAAAAGGTACTTCTGGTATTGGCTTGGTATTTGACAGAAACAAGGCTACAACTGATGACGTTGTAGGTTATGTTGATTCGGATTATGGTGGTGATATTGACAGAAGGAGGTCTCTTTCTGGTTACATCTTTACTCTCTGTAATAGTGCTATTAGCTGGAAAGCTACTCTTCAGTCCATTGCTGCATTGTCTACGACTGAAGCAGAATATATTTCAGCAACGGAGGGTGTGAAGGAGGCTATTTGGCTCCGAGGTTTGGTAAATGAACTTGGTCTAATACAGGGTGTTCTTACAGTGTTTTGTGATAGTCAAAGTGCTATTCATTTGACCAGGAATAATCGTTATCATGACAAGACCAAACACATTGATATTGTTAGATGCCTCTCATTTCTATGCCTTAAAAGAATTTTATGACTATTTTACGGCTCTCTTTAATGACATTTTATGTCAGATTTTGTGTCACTTTTATGGCTTTGTTTCCAAGCATCCAATGCTTCATATCCAAGATACCAAGACTTTGCTTGCCTATAAAAGGACACATATAGAGAGCTTCAAAATCATCTTCACAACACACAACATCTCTTTCATTTACACATATATTGTGAGTGCATTCTTGGTGAGAATTCTTGTTCCATTTGAGAGAGTATTTGTGAGAAAAATATTGTCATTTGTCCTCATCATTATAAGAGGATTTCTTGTACTCTTCTTTTTACGTAGTGGAATTTTGCTCTTGATCACCCGTGGTTTTTTTCCTCTCACACTGAGGGGTTTTTCCACGTTAAATCTTGTGTGTTATTTTCTTTATCCTTTACTTGCTTCTCTTTTGTTCTCAATTGATTCAATCTTGTGCTTCCGCATTGTGCTCTATCCTTAATACTTTTTCTCCTAACTCAAATACATTCTTAAGCTTGACTACTTCTATGATATCAATATCAATGAAAGAAATGAAGTTGAAACGAAACATCCTCACTTGTGCCCTTAAACACTAACAAATTAACTAGAGAAGCTAAGGGCTTATTTGTTTTATCCATTTTCTATCTTTTTTCCCAACAAAAACATAAAACAGACGTACTTAAAAAACATGTTCGATTGAATTAGCAAAAAATATGAAAATATTATTGAAAATATGAGCTCCAACATGATAACAGCGAAAACCAAAAAACATTTTTGTTAATTTCAAAGACATCTGAACGTTTCTTTCTTATTTAAATACTAATGAGTAATAACATACATGTTTCAATTCATTAAAAAAAACAAAAAATAATTTTATGAAAATAAAATGTAAAACATTCCTTCAAACCAAAGCAACCCAATTGCCCTAACATGTTTCTGATAGATAAGTTTTATTTGAGTAATTTGGACTTTTCTCCTGGAACAGTAGTTTGTCCTTTAACAACACTTGGCTTAATTGCCTTGCATTGCCGGCATGTTGCTAGAAAAGACTTACACACTTTCTTTCCAAAAGATTTCCTTTTCATACTTCCTTCCTTCTTTGCATGGTTTCTTCCTTTCCTAACATCTTGTGTGTGCCCATTTGACATGTTGCTATGCTCACCAATTCCTAGCAATGTGCTCAAGGAAATAGGTGAGTTTGGTTGAAATTTAGCAACTTCTTGTTGTGCTTTAATCTGACCACTTGAAATAAGCACATCAGCATGTGTGATCTTCTTGATTGGGATGGCAGAAGAGTTATTATTTAAGTCTACTATTTTATTTTTGGTACGAATATCAAATTCAAAATCTGGGTCGGTCTTGTTTACCTGGATGAGTTTATCACGGTCAGGAACATAGGGCTTTGGTTGCTGTTGCTGTTGGTCATGAATGCAAACAAGGCCAGCAAAAGAGAGTGAGTACTCTGAAATGCTGTCAGTTGCAACATGTGAGCCCTTCTTGTTTCCTTCATGATCAGTACCCATTGATTTATTGAGAAATTGGTGAAGTAGTTCGAATTTCGAACACACACTTATGTATCAATATATATATATGCAAAATGTTACATAAGTTGAGGGCCAATTTCTGACACTATTTTTTTTGTTTAAAACTTATCTTCAATCTTGATTTCTAGAAGTTATTTTGTATCCTAACTAATCCGAGTGAAGTCCAAAAAGTAACTTTCTCACGCGGTTGGTTAGTGTTTTTTTTATGTACAGTTGGACAGTGTTTTGTGATTTTGTCAACTTCAAAAGTTGTTTATTTTTTATTTTTAATATTTGTCTTTCCATTGAAATAGGTACATCATTAATTCTAATTAATAACTTATGAATTGTTTGTAGGAAGGGTAGCGTGTGTTTTCTTTTGTTTGTGAATTATGGATTGGAATTTCGAAGCCATGGGAAAAGTTTTAGTGAGCAATCACAGAATTTAGTTTGATTGTTTAGAAGGGTTAAGTTATCGACTCTCTACTAGAAAAAATCACTTTGATACACACAAATAAAAATTAAATAAAAAACTTGTTAATTGAATAAAGCTACGTGATTTCAGTGAGTTCATCCATATATTATTATTTAATATTTTTAATTGCAGGAGACACCATTTTTTTCTTCAATTTTAGTAAGCAACCAAGTGGAATAATTTATTTCTGAAGTTTGATGAGAAAAACTTCCATAAAAATATATCTACTACATCGTATTCAGAGATAAATTGCTTCATGTTATCTAAAATAATTATCTGTGATTAATTTCTTTTAACGTATTAATTAATATTAAGTTTTTTAATATGTTGTGGATATTTTATTAATTCTCCATACGTATATATAAATACAATTAATTTTTTGGGAAGTCTATTATTTTTATAAGTGGGGTAGGCATACTTATATAGAGTTAGGATTATCTTTAATTTTATATCGCTGTTAAATTAATAACCCTAACTTAGATGTCTCATCATGAATTTTCCTCTATACCTCCTTTACTCTTTTAACTTCATGATTTTTTTTGCATATAAAAAGGGAGTCTGCTTATTGGTGAATATTACAATGGGAAAGTGATATATAATATACTTAATTTCCTTTCTGATGACATTTTCAAATTTGGATCAATTTGTAATATGCCATTTAGTATCTTTAAATGTTATGTTTGTTGTGATTGTGTCTCTTAAATGCTTGAATGATGCATTCCAAAATCACAAGCTATAGTTTGGTCAAGATGCTGATCCTTGGAGGAACGAAAGTGTGTTGCTAAATGAGTTCTTATTTCTGCCACTGAGAAATTATCAATTCTAATAATTTATGACACGCTTCACTATCATCGTCTTCTATTATAGCTTGAAGTTAACCTCATACTTCATCAAAGGTTGTGGGTAGTTACACGGCGAGGGCCTGCATTGAATTGACTTTGATTTTCATTTCATTAAAAGTGTATTTAAATTTTGAATTTAAAATCTATGCATTATTGGTGTAAAATTTTTTACACTGTCAACATATCATTCATCATTGTTTGTTTTGTAATATTTTTGTGTGAAAGTAAAAAATAATTAATCTATAAATGGTGGATATAAAAATTTTATGGAGGCACACTAAAGTGACCCTTTGGAGCTTATGAAACTATCCACTTTTTAAGGTACGCATATTTTATTTATTTATTGGTAAAATTGTTACGTTTTTTCTTTGGGTGAAACTAGTTATGCTTATTATATTAACGAAGTGAGTATGAATATATTTTCTAAAGAAGATTGGAAATAGATAAGCGGACCAATGAAAAGTGAGAATCAATACTGTTGTTAGAATTTAGTGAAACTTAAGTTAGAGTATAAAGATGAGGCTTTAAGTAATATTGATAATGAGTATCATGAGTTTAGGTAGTGCATTATTAGGATCTACCTCCTTTTTGCACTCAAACTCATTCTAAAATCATGTAGATATTCAATAAGTTTGCTACTTGTGAGTTTTTTGGTACCCAATGAATTCATAAATACCCAAAAATTAAAATATTAAAAATGATTGCGATTAATTAATGTTATGTTTGTTTTATATAATCCTAAATGTTAGTTAGCTAATTAATAAGAGAAGAAAAATTATAAAACACAATTTAAATTGACTGTTAAACCCAACTTATTTTACTCGAATAAATATAAAAATAACTTCAACATTAAGATAGAAAATTTATTTAGTAATAATTCTTCAATTAACATAACATTATATCACACGTGTGAATTAACATCATAATATCATTGCTTAATAATATTACAATTATATTTATGAATTAATATGATATTATAAGTATAGATCAACAATATAACATTATAATTATGATTAACATCACATTAATGATGTTGATATATATATTTATTTAGGAAGAAATAGCACACCCATTTACATATGCGTTTGGATACCTCATTATACAAACTCATTGAACAACAAATCTCGGCTCTTAATTACTCGCGTGGTCCACAGACATAAACCCAAACTCAACCTATTGCAAATATTATCTATGGATATCATGTAGAAGTATCATTGTCATACATATGTTGTATTATATTCTCCAACAATTTTATTCAACAAGTATCATTGTCATACAGATGAAGATGATATGTTCCATTAATTAAATGAACGAGTTCTAGTTCAAGTAAAAGGGATTTGATCGCTTAATTGTATATCATGTTCGAATCTTAAACAAAGGTTTATGTCAAAAAAACTTGCTTAGGCGTTAGGCGTCTTATTATACTTGGTAAAGTTAATCTTTTGCTGAACATGGAGAGGATACATCTTCTTAACCCAAAAAAAACATATGTCACTTATAAGTGAGCATTTTTACCTTGTGTAAGTTTTACAGACAAGTATAAGACATAATACTTCTGTCTCATTTAGTTACTACGTAGAAGCTAAAATCACACATAAAAATAAAATTGAGGCAAATAAATTCAATTAAACTTAAAAACATATGGACCAGCGTTAAAGCCTTTTTATGCCACTGTTTATGAAGACCTTCATTGTTAGCCCAAAAAAGCGATATTTTGGGCTTTGCCTGTAATAATGCCATGAAATCATAGAACGGTTTGATCTAGAGACTTCTGGTGCTAGAATCTCATCTTCTAAAATCCAGAATGTCCCCGATTTTTCATATACTCAGAAAGAAAATTAACAAAAAAAATAGGACTTTCTCGAAAGTACCACATTACTCCTTCACCTTCCTATATAAATATATTACATGCCTTCTTCCACATCGTCAAACAAAACAAAACAATACAATACATTGTGTCTATACATCCAACAATTTCAATTCACAGTTTCATATAGAAAAAATGTCACTCATTCCCAATTTCGGTGGCAGAAGGAGCAACATATTCGACCCATTCTCCCTTGACATATGGGACCCATTCAAGGATTTTCAATTTCCGAATTCTGTATCTGGTTCATTCCCAAGTGAAAATTCAGCATTTGTTAGTGCCCGTGTGGATTGGAAGGAGACCGAAGAAGCGCATGTGTTGAAGGCTGATATTCCAGGACTGAAGAAAGAGGAAGTGAAGGTTGAGATAGAAGATGATAGAGTGCTTCAGATAAGTGGAGAAAGGAATGTTGAAAGAGAAGATAAGAATGATACATGGCATCGTGTGGAGCGTAGTAGTGGTAAATTCTTTAGAAGGTTTAGATTGCCTGAGAATGCTAAATTGGATCAAGTTAAAGCTGCTATGGAGAATGGTGTTCTTACTATCACTGTTCCTAAGAAAGAGGTTAAGAAGCCTCATGTTAAGGCTATTGAAATCTCTGGTTGAACAGATTATGTAATGTTATTTCTCATGATGGGAATTGTGTGTTTCTCTTTTGGTTGAGACTTGAAAATGTTGTGTTTCTCTTTTAATTTCTTGTAATGAGTGTGATGTGTGTAGAAATGATATCTTGTACTATGAATTGTAACGAAGATATCATGTAATAATGTGAATAAACTTTGGTTTACAGAAAATCTTAAGCTGTTACTTTATGTAAGTATTTAGCATGTAACTTGGACAAAAGGTATGAAGTAATGCAAACTTAATTGATAGAATGCTTGATTGAGGTATGCAAGTAGTAAATTAGAAATTGAATGAATTGCAATGAATATAAATATTTCAATTCGGTTGAGGTATGCTTGATTGAGATATGAGAAATCTCACAGTAAATCCATGGATGAATTCAGAGTAAGAATGAGCTTGTAAAGGGATACAATTCAAATGATTCCAAAAACAAAAGAAGGTGCATCATGATAGAGTAGGGGGGAGAGCAACTAGTAGAATGTTTTGTAACAGACAACGCTCCATCTAGCCAGCACTAGCATAGTGAGTGCAGTGAGTGTTAAATAGTAATTCTAACATAATGAATAGAAGACAACAAAAGGAAATTATGTACTAAAGATAAAAAAGGAAATTATGTACTAAAGATAAAAAATAAATTTATGTGAACTGAGAGGAAATAATTGAAAATTTAAATTATTTTTTATGTTTTTTTATTATTTAATTATAAATTGTAATTAAATATCTTTATTTTTATAAAGATTAGATTAAGATTTGTTATTTGATACATATTTTTCTTATAATATCCTTTAATTTTATCAAATTGTGATCCATATTATATGAATATGTCATTTTTAAAAAATATTTAGAGAAAATGATGTATATATTGATAATAAATTTTTAAGTATCATTAACTTTAAAAATACAAATGAAGGTAAGTAATATATTGACTATAAATAGATTTTTATATCGTCTATACATAAATATTACAATCAAATTTGATAGTCCTTCGTACACGTGATTATATATTTCTATATCCCTTTAAAAGTTTTAACATTTTTTTAAGAATTCATTCACTTGCTCATTTTGTTTTTAAGAATTCTATTAACATTTATTATCAAATCCGAAAATACTAATTTAGTTTTCAATTGACTTACTCATTTTGTTTTCCTTAAACAATATTTTTAACTGTTGTTAACACATTAAATAAATGAAATACTGGTGTATTTAATATTGAGTGAGATCCACTTACTATACTTTCCATCCTAACCATTATTTGTATGGACATTTAATGGTTTAGATCTATACATTAATTTAAATTATTGAATTTCCATAGAATTGAAGGTTAGGATGATGTGTAAGTTTAAAAAACTTACTCCTCCTCTTTAATATTATCAATACATAACATACATTTATGTTTTGTTTGGTTGAACAAGAGAAAATAAGAAGAGAGAAAGAAGTGAGAAAGAAAGAGGTGTGAAAGAGAAAGAGGAGAAATTGAGTAGATTTTAGTAATGTTTGGTATAAGAGAAAAATGAGAGAAAATGAATAGAAAGAAATATTTTCTTCTTTTTCTCTTTTGTTTGGTTGGATAGAAAATGAGAAGAGAGAGGTGATATTATGATTCAAATGACAAAAATGTCCCTAAAATAAAAAAATGAGAGAGATAAATGTTATTTTATTGTTAACTAACAATAAAAATTATAATTTAAATGATATATTCTATTATAATTTCAATTGACATTTTTAATTGATATTTTTATATTTAAAAGAGAATTATTTATATTAATAGTATTTAAAACTAAGAAGTATATTAAAAAAATTGGAGGGCATTTATGTCAAAATTTTCATCTCCTCTCATTTTCTCACCAATGGAGGAGAGAAAGATTTTTGTGTAGGTCCCACATGCTTTTTATTCTCTCATCCCTTTCTCTCTTCTCAACCAAACAAGATAAATTATCATTTTCTCTTCAATCTCTCTCTCACCCTTTTCTCTCCCTTCTAATTCCCCTCTACCAAAGAGAGGCTTAGAGGGAATGACGAATAACATATATTAAATGAGTTGTATTTGATGTGTTAATTCTAGATTTTGATTATGATTGTTGTTTTGATAGCTACCAAATTGGCATTCTAAAGATCTTGGTGTTATCACATAGTCCCTTTTCAAAAAAAATTGTCACCAAATTTGTCCATTGAAAATTAAATTTGTTGAAAAGTTAGCCCATCTATTAATAATATGTCAATAGAGGGACTAATTTGATGACAATTTAATCTTTAAAAGTTTAGTATGTTGACAAATCTTATTAGTTAGGTTGACAATAAATTTAACATTTAAATGACTAATTCAGTCTCAAATATCTTTGAATGACTAATTTGGTGACATATATAATTTATAGAGATTATTATGTTGAAAATTTTCTTTACAGATCTAAGCCGGTGGATAATGTATATGATAGCAAATTTCTTTTGAAGAATTGAGCTTACAGAATTATAATGTTTGAAAGACCAATTTCAATAGTGACTTAATTAGTAATTTAAGTAATTAAACATTTAGATCTTTTGAGTAATAAATGATTACACTACGTCAGAGTTGCAGTTCAACAATGTATATTTTTAATGTATAACGGTGCTTTCATGCGCTTTCTATTTGACCACAATAGTATATTGTCATGACTAATAACGCTTTTCAAACGTTGTTGTATTGAATATATACCACAACCCATTACACAAAAAGTTATGTCATATATTGCATAAATATAACAGTGCATCGTATACACAACGATGTCATATATGTCTTATATAAACAACGCATTTTATAGGTATTACTAACATCGCTTATTGTTGTATTGCATATATATAACAACGCATTATCAAAAAAACGTTATTATATTATTCATAAATATTCTCAAACAACACTTTAATACAACAGCGTAACACACATATAATGATGTTGTATTAAGCATGTACAACAATGTTGTATATAAAAAGCGCAGTTGTATTAATCCTTTACAGAAGCACATGTCATAGCTTCCCCTAGAATTCATTATTGATTTGTAAAAATTAATATTTGCATATACATTTATTAGCAGCAAAAACATTCTCAACAAGAGAGATATTTATACATTATCAACAACACATATACATTAATACATGTCAAAAGTTTGTTTTATAAACATCAATACAATACAAACTACAAACAATGAATATCATGTCAATTATGTTTTGACAGAGTACATAATTATAAATAAAAAAATTATGTCAATTACAAAGAAACAAAATTATACAAATTACAAACAATCAAAATTAAGTTATAATTATACAAAAACTACTTGCATCTACTTTTTTATTTTCTTTGATTTTTTTTTGGTTTGTAAGATCATCCTTGTTTGGAGGAACATATTGATTCACCCAAAGTCCTTTATCGTGATATATAAATCATCATCCGTAGTTGGTCTGCTCTCACACGACTGATATGTCCCAAAAAAGATCATCTTCACCAATATCTTCATATTTTTTGTTATCAATATTATTGACGATTATTTGGTTAATTAAAAGAACAATGTACCATTTCATATCAGGTGAGTCACAAACATAGAATACATGTTGAGCTTGTGATGCTAGAATAAATGGCTCATATTTATATGTTGGCATATTAAGATACACCTGCATGAACTCTAAATCAACAACTTAAAAACCATTGTTGTTATCAACCCACATACAATAAAAAACAGGCACCCGAAACATTATGTAATCTAATTCTCATATTCGTTCGATCACCCCAAAGTATGACATGTTCGCATATATTAGATTTCTATCTTTTGCATTTGACATGATTCTGATATAGGGTTCCCGACACTATAACTTTAACATTTTTAACACTTCGAGTTGTTGAGATCTACCGTCTGTCTTTTTTCTATTCCTTTTAACAAAACTTCCCTTTTTCTTTTGCATTGTATTGCTCTCTTTTTGGTTATTTTGTGTTTTCTTCCTCCTCCTATCTTTATCTCGTTAGGTGCCATGACAAATTGTAAAAGGCGACATAAGAAAATATACAAAACTGAATGAACATGAACATACTCCTATAGAAACACATACTTTTACTGATAAATAGAACGTAGAGTGAACCACAATATTTATAGATATGCAACCAATAATATTTCAAGAAACGAAAAGACGCGTAACCACTCAATCATTAATATTTCAAGAGATGAAGAGACGCATAACTACTCAACCATTAATATTTTAAGAAATGAAGATATGCATAATCACCTAATCATTAATATCTCTAACACTTAAAAAGTCGTATACATTTAACAACGCATAATTAAGAAGGTGTTGTTACCATGTCATCTTCAATAACGCTTATTCAACACTGCACTGCGAGATTGATGAACATTATGAACATTATTAGCGCTTCCTATCACATATGTTATTAAACATAACTCATTCAAGTTAGCGTTAACGTTACTGATGTACAATAGCGATGTTACCACATTGACAACTTTTGTTTTAGTATACGCCGTTGATGTTCTTTCGTCTCGTTTTTAACAGCGTCGTTCAATATTACGATATTTGGCTTAGTGTTAATTGAAAGTCATTGGTTTATGTATAAATGATATTTAAGATTTTATACTGAAATTGAGAAATACATTAAACAACATTTAATCCATAATAAGAATCGAGACATTTTTTTCAGTTTCTTAATTTTTGATGACAAATTAATTTTTGAAAGTCTAGCATGTTCACAAATCTTCTTAGAAAACTAAGTTGATAACCAAGTTAACATTTGAGTGGCTAATACGGTCTCAGATGGAGAGTTTACAAAATATTTGAAAAACTTATTAAGGTAAGTAACTAAATATTCAAATATTCTGAATCAGAAATGATTAATTCTAAGTCAATGGTTTATATAGAAACCAAAAAAAGTATAAAATATTAAACTTTAATATTTTATTCATTTAGTAGTATAAAATATTAAATCTTATTTATATAGAAACTAATATCTTTAAATCTTATTAATATAGAAACTAATATCTTGTTGGGAGTAACCATACATTATGAAAGGATTAGTCTTTCAAAGATTATAAATGAGCTTATTCAACCAAGAAGTTGAAACATCTATTAATTAAGATAATTTAACACGTTTTTCCCTATATATATTACAAACAAAATGCAAGCCTTCCTTCATCTAAGTATGCGTGTCTTGTAAAAATTAAAAATGCCATCCATATTCTATGTCACCTTCTTCCTTACACTTGGTTTATGTAATGCTTCTATTGGTTCTACAAATGAAATAAGCGTCCAAATTAATCTTCCTCCTAGTTCATTCAAAGTGCATTTTAATTGTTTAACAGGAGGAAGTTTTGAAGTAGCAACTAGTGGTTCTTATAAGTGGAATGCTGGCATTGGAGAGAAATGTGAAGTAAGATTTATTCATTTGGAGGCTTCTATTATTGCACGTGACTCCAATGAGGGAGGTCGTCTTTCTCAATGGTTGATCCAGTTGGATGGTTTCTATCATAGTTCGGACATGCACACTTGGTGGAAAAAGGCTGAATGGAGATATTGACCATTGAAATCTCTGAAAAAAATGATGTCAAGGCCATTGAAATCTCTGGTTGAACAGATTATGTAAAATTATTTCTCTGTTGTGAGAATGGTGTGTTTCTCTTTTGGTTGAGACTTGAAAATGTTGTTTTTCTCTTTAATTTGTTGTAATGAGTGTGATGTGTGTAGGAATGATATCTTGTACTATAATTCTTAAGAAGATATCATGTAATGTGAATAAACTTTGGTTTACAGAAAATCATAAGCTGTTGCTTTATGTCAAGTATTTAGCATTTAGCTTGGACAAAAGGTATTAAGTAATGCAAACTTAATTGCTGGAATCTATGAATCACGGATATGTAGATATTTGTGTCAGATACAATACATATCCGATACGTCGACATGTATTTTAACTAAAATATAGGATACGATACGTTCAGGGATACGTGTATGAAATTATAAAAAACACATAAAATATGATAAAATTACAAATGTAAATCAAAATATCCAAAGTAAAAAATATAATGGAAATTGAAAATCATAGTCCTCCGTAACAAATATATTTTATCATATTTTATTAAAAAAGAATTTATATATCTTATATTTAAAACAAATTTATATATCCTATATTTTATTAAAAACGAATCTGATACGTGTCTTGATATTTATTTATTTTATTTTATTTTTTTAATTTTTGGATACTCTACGAGTATGTATTATTCACGAATCTTAGCATATATGTGTCGGATACGTGTCAGACACCAAGTTGTTTGAAGAATCAGTTCTTCAGATGCTAGAATGCTTGATTGAGATATGTCAGTAGTCAATTAGGAGTGCTACTACAAACTCCTAAAAGAAAACAATCTCTTTTAGTGAAGTTTTATACGTCTATAAGGTTCAAGCCAAAAATCCAGCCCACTTCAAAATCCATGGATGAATTCAGAGTAAGAATGAGCTTGTAAAGGAATACAATTCAAATGATTCCAAAATCAAAAGAAGGTGCAACACGGTAGACTATACTTAATGATAATATGAACTGAAGGGGAGCAAATCTGCTGAACTTTGTGTCACTTTATGTACTAAGAGATATGATTGAATATAAAAATATTTAATAATTACAATTTTAACTTAAATAATTTTTTTCAATCTATCATTGAAACCAACTCCTCTCTAGTACTGGACAGTCCAATACTGGATTTTAAGAGAAAACAATAACTATAGTTTATTTTATTAAAAAATGAGTTAAAATTAAGACGGTTAGATTTTTATTTTTATTACGTGTCATAATCTCAAAATAGTAATGGACTCTCCAATAATAGAGAGGATCCAACTTCTCATTAAGGAGGTCAAAAGACAAATCAGAATCCCTAAACAAGGCTATGTAATACTGTTTGTTTGTGGAGACCACTAAGATGACACTTCATTAAAACATCCCGATAGAAGTAGTTGCACCTTGTTGTTGGATCACAACACCTCCGCCCTTTCCACTCATTATCATAACTCACAAATATACGACATATTATTTTCTTCCCGAACTTAATGCATATATGGCTAAAGACAAACACGTACTATATACATCCAAATACTAGGAAATGACTTATTATGGGTCTAGCTAATCTTCAGTATCTTCTCAGAAAGTGGATGGATTCGAGCTTTGCTTTGGTTACATGCACTAAAGTCCTAATGTGCCAAAAATGTTATAGACATAATTTTAGTATGGAACATACTTCTCTATATCTCTATTAGATATTGATTTTTTCTTTCATCAACTCTATTTTGATGTGGTATGTAGGATACGTTAATCATCTTTCGATATTGTTCTCCCTCAAGAAATTATAAAACTAATATGCGTTATGTTCTCCTTCATTTTAAATAATTTTTCATTTACAAATAGTGTAAATTAGCCAATATTTTTTATTTTGTAGGATTAACATGCTTTTAAAATGTTTAAGGATTAATAAAGGGAGAGAGATCTAATTGTTTGGTCCAAACAAAGTTGAATTACAATTTTTTCATTTAAGTTGTAAGAAATGATCATTTTCATACTTAACTATTGTGTCAAAATTTATTTAGTTATCATTTTAATTACACTTATCACACATTTTATTTAAAATATTACACATAACTTTTTTATATGGAGGGATATCAATGTAGTGTACGTATATATCAACTATGGTTTGTATGCATATACAAAAAAAGAAGGAATTATTTATTTAATTTTATTAAAACTAATAAAGTGTAAGTGTAATTTATATGAAAACTTGATAACATCCCTCTCAAGTGGATAAAAAGCCCATAGATTAGTCGCAATTCTGTTCAAACCCACCAACAAAGATTAACAACAAGGCCCCACCAACAATAGGATAAAACAAACTTAAAAACTGCACCAGATAAACAATTAACAATCAAAACTAACAGAACCAAAGATAGATAAGAAATCCAGCCAAACTTTGATAGAGTCAGTTATTTAAAGGACAACTGAAGCAAAACTAGCATATTAGTCTGTATAAATTCAAACACGAAACAACTAATGAACTTATGTTGTCCTAATACTTAATGATATATTAGAGAACTGAACTATTGAACATCTACGTTCAATAATTCCATATCATGATAGCATGTACTACAACAAAAAGCCTTCTTGGTTCTAACCATCTGGAAGTGAAGGACTTTCTCACTGCATCAAAGAGAACATTTAGAAGGGAGAAAAGATTAAGGAGATCACTTGTCTCATATGGTGTTTCACTCTATGTTTCAAGCGAATCAAAGTGTTCAATTTTATTACATTTTGCTTTTAATTTTTTTATTTTATTCACATATTAATATATGATTGGTTTGTGACATGGAATGAGACACCGTTAGAGACAGGTGATTCTCATCTCATTAACTATAAAGGCATCAATAGAAATTAATGAAAATTTAGAGACATTCATATTTTTTACATTTTTAGTGAAATCTCACCAGCTTATTGTCTTTCTTCTCATCTTCATGTAAGGACAATTCCTATGCCAAAACCCAGAATGTTGTTAATGATGTTTTCATTAAGATAAAACTCATTTTCAATCGAAGATGATATATGTTCATCTTACCTCCTCCTCATACTTGCCAATACGAGTAGATACAAAAGAAATCAGGGCATCATAGTTAACGTCGTCTTTCAAAGAGGATTGGCCAGCATAATGTGTGCGACAAATTGGACATTCACTGTTACTGTAGTAAAAAAACAAGTCTAGACTATTCAGAAAATTAATATAAAAAATTTGCAGCAAATAAACCATACCACCCCAATTGTAAATATGTGAGATAATAATGTTGATAGTGAAAGTTTGAGGACAAACCAAAGACGCATAGATTTCTCTATGCATTCTCCGCAAAAGCGATGCAGACATTCCTTTATGGCTTTGGTTTTCTGAATAGTGTCTGCATAAATAATATGATAGTTAGGAAAACAAATTTAGCGTATATGATGCTACATTTATCATATTTTCTACAATATCATCAAAAGCTAGTGCGTGACCAAACATGTTAACAACAAAGTCCCTACGATCTAAATTAATTATTGGAGTAAATATGTAAGAAAATTGCCGGTTTGTCGGTATACACTATTTTGGCATACAATACCTCAATACAATTATTTTTCCCTCATATTCAACATTTCATTGAAGTTGTTAATTAATTCTCATTTACTTTTGCCACCTTCTCTCCTTTCCCTCCCTCCCTCTCTCTCTCTCTTTCATTGTTTCAATTGATTTTTTTTAAATACACCATCATGATAAATACTTTTGAAAATACACCATCTAGATTTATCTATGTTTGCACTCCATTATCAATCACCAGGGTTAGATCCATAAATTCTACGTTTTAGGAACGGCACATCTAACTTATAACATTTTATATATATATATATATATATATATATGTGTGTGTGTGTTTTAAAAAATGAGGATCCTTCTGAATGAGATAAAGTTCACATATCTGCTTTATTATTTAGTTAGTTATATTTTAGCCTTATTATTATGTATAACATGTATTAGTCCGATACATAATGATAAGACTACTATATTATACTCAAAACAAACACAATGATAATACATTTTCCATTTTTGCTTTTATCCCTCTTTATCTCCCTTATAGTACTCTTTCCCATTTATTTCTAACAAACAAAATCTGAGTGTTCAAACATGCGATCCACATATTCCTTGGCATCTATGCACACTGTCTTATAACCTGGAACTGAAAGAGCAGGTTATCCAATTTCTAGCTGTTGTTTATTTGGTAAAACTATCTTGGGTTAATATATAGGGTGAACTACAACCTTCAGAATAATACCAAAACCTTGTCCTTTATTAATAATTAAGCCTTTTATTCCCATAAACACAGCTACAGCTAGTAATGTAAACATCCAAATGTAGATGTAAAGAAATCGTACCTAATCAACTTTGATGGCATAGCTAGCCTTTGTCTCAATTTTCCATGCATCGAGTATGAAAAGATTTAGCAGGCAACGGATAGTATAAGTTTAAATTACAATTTTCTTGGATTGGAGCATATTAATGTCATATTATAATCCACACTATTCCTTGGGACGTGCTTAACAGGGTTATTCTTTTTCTTTTGCTAAGCAAAGAAATATATAGCAGTTACTAACTCAATACAAAAACAAAGAAAAACTAATTGGAAGCAAGAATACAAGATTTCGGGTTCAAACACCAATTAGTAAAAGAGAAAATATTAGACTTAATATTAGCTGAAAACCTAGTCCAAGATCTAATCTAAATAATATTGAAGACTACCGTTCTAAACTATACAGGAAAGACCGAGGAATATATTCTAAACCCCTAGATAGCAATTATCTATTAAAGAAATTTTGCATTTCCAAAGCACTTTGGCTGACATGAATTTTGCACAATGACACAAGATGTGCTCTACTCGAACCTAACAAGACATATACAAGAGATGATCAGAAAAGAAAACAAAAGGAGGAAAAGGAAAACAATCCCTTATGAGATCGAATTCCTTCCACACCATCCATGCATATGATTCTCCTCCCTCCATCAATCTTCAGTAACTTCCACTGCAACAGCGTCGGTAACAATTAGTAAAATGAACTTTATATCATTCCCATCCCTTTCCCTCCGTGTCCGATCTGCAAAACACATAATGCAATTGAATGGTAACAATCAATAAATTGAAATGTTGCTAGACACAGGTCATATATAGGCACTTTCATAATTGAACTAATAAGTTATCTGATAGAAGAAGCAATTGCTTACTTGTTACTATGAACTTCATTTTCTGATAGAGATGGTTGCAGAAAACCAAAGTGGTCTTGCAATGAGAATCTTCCCTGAAACAGCACATATAAACCATGTTACATATGACTTCGAACCAAGTGTAAAATCTTCAATAATAAAAAGGAGGGAGAAAAAGGCAAGTACCTCAAAATAAGTTGCTGAGAAACCTTGTGAGTAATCAACCATACTCTCTATTGAAATTTGTTGGTTGCTCACACTAATACTGTTCTGAGAATTTGTCAAGAACCATTATATTTGAGTAACATAATTGTATTCTAGGCCTATACTATAAATAGACAAAGAACCATGCTCTTGTACATTTTAATCGTACAGAAAAAATGCATTCAATTTATATTGTGTTTCTGTTTCTAACACTTACAATAGGAGAAACGTTAAATAGAAGAATGAAAGGTGAAACTGACCATGGAGAAGTCAAAGAGAGGAGAGCTAGCAGTGTCATCAAGAAAAGAAGGTAAATGTTGTTGTTGTTGCTGCAGCTGCTTATCTTGAAGGTGTTGGTTTTCTTTAACTTTCTTCTTCTTTTTACTTCTTCTCTTGGATGCTGCTTTAGATGCAGAATAGAAACAGCCTGGATTAATATCTTGTTGTGCATTGAAGTTATTGTAAGACTCATCATGTTGAGGGAAATGTGGAGGTCCAGAAGAAGCGTCAGAAACCATAGACCAGTCTTCTTCTTGATCCTCCTCGCTTTTGGATTTTATGTATTTGTCTTCTTCATCATAAAATCCATTATCATCATCGTCATCTTGTGCACCAATAAATGGAGAAGGGTTGTGGTTGAGGAAAGAGTTATTCAGGTATATAGTCCAACCAGACTCACACCCGCTACTGCATTCTGAAGCAGCTAATGCATTCATCTTCCTCTAAGAGAAAATCTAAAACCGGTTTTTCTCTTATTCTTTATTTCTACTATATAGGAGTGAGTCTTCAATTTATGATGAAAGAAAGTGTGGTGGTAAAAGGATGAAAAGAGTTATACGTGTATCAAACTCTCTCGTACACGACCCCTATTATAAGCAAAGCGTCACGTGCAATTAAAAAAAATATTGCATTCCAAATTTTGGCTTTTAAACATATAATATATTTGAATTCATCAATTTTTATATAAGATGTCAATTTTGGATTTCTTAATCGGCACTTTTAAGATATTCATTAACATTCCACTCAAAGATATATATTATTTGGATGACACGATAAATCTTCAAGGTTTAATATTAAATGAACTAAAGTGCATAATTAATAATCCAATAATTTTTACTATTAAGTGTGGCAATGTGTATATCCTCTCTAGTTAGGGCATATATAGTATAGGGTGTTGAGTTTTGTCTTCAACACCAAGTTGGATAAAAACTGAGAGAGAATGGATAGGTAGAGAAAAGCAAGAGGAATGCTACAGTAGTTTTGTTCTCAATCTGCTTCTCTGCTTCATTTCACATGATAAAGACAGCGAGGCGCCTTGTACCTTCTTAACAAAAATGGTTACACGTCCATTTCTACTTCTTAATTACACCCATGTGATAGAGGTTATAGGGTTTGGGGTTTAACCCAATAGAAGCCGAGTGACAGTAAAATATGAGTTCGAGAAAGTATGAACAAAGAAAATAATAGAATGCTTATTGGTATCTGTGACTGTGAGTTTAAGAAAGTATGGTTTAAGGTTTAGGAGAGTAGGGCATTTGTTTAAGATTGAGTCTCAGAGAATAATAGTGTCCGTGCGTTTGAGAGACAAGAGTTTGTGAGGATACGAAGGCTATTAGAAAGAGAGAAGGGTGTTTTTGACTTCTTAAAAATTTGGGGTACAAATTAAAATGGAATATTATATTTTTAATCCCCATCGGTCACGTACACCAAGTATAACCTGAATTGTCTCCTCAACAAATGAGACTGGTAAAGAATGAAGACCAAATATTTGTAGGAGAGGCTCCTGTCTTTTCATTTCTCTGTCAATCATGTGTGTTGTGTCGGGATTAAAGAATGAACAACATAATTTCTTTTTTTCATCCCTCATCTTAAAATCAATTAGTCATGAAAATGATGGGTAAATAGTGAAACATCTTTCACTTTCACAAAAAAAAATATTTTTTATATTTTCTCCATACACCCTCCTTCTTAAAATTACGAAATAGGTACTGTTTTTTCTTATTTTCTGAAAATATTTTATAAAAAATAATTAAATATGATAAATATGATAATTTTAATGATTGAAATAAATATTTTATTCTGTTCACGTAAATATATTAAGTGAACTAAACTTTACTTTTGATGTATGAGGATGACATCTTTGACACCTATGATAAACAAGAGAGAATAAGTGAGGAAAGTAACCACACATATTGCACAAAGAGATAGAAATATATGCGCTGATAGTATATGAGTTTTATAAATTATCATTACTTTTATTGATTATTGATGTTTAATTAATATTGTTTTTCAGAAAAAATAATGTAAATAAATAATGGATAAATATAAATTTTTTAACTTTTAATATATAGATTTCCCTGCATTTTTTGTAGCATTTATTCATTGAGAATGCAGAGAAAAATGTGGTGCTTGTTTTTTAATGTGAGTCACATCCTCGAAAAGGTAACAACGAAACCCATTTTTATTATAAACAGATTCTGTTGTTACAATGCATGCAAATACGGAAAACAAGAGTGTAAATTTGATTGGGAAGAGTGCAGTTGAGTGGGATTTTATGAATCCACATGCAGTCACAGTCACATTGACGTTCACAGTCACATTCACATTCACTCTTCTTTACTCACTCACTCTCCTCTACTCGCTAGGACTGATTCACATCGGCATGTGGCCACGTGTGCGTGATAATATTCATATGCGAACTTCCACATATTCAAACACATGTCTGCACGTGCACACGCACTTCTATCTAAATCCCCCTTTTCTTAAAACTTTAATTTCACATGTCTTTTCTAAAACCAAATCCCTTCACTTCTTCTTTTCCTTTTTCTTCCTCTTTTTATTGCCTCTCATTATGCTCGTAAATTTAGATATTCTATATCCAACTTAATCAATAAAAATTTGACAAAATATATTATTAAATAAAAACTAAATTAACTTTTAAATTTGACATTATTGTATCTTGGAATACAATACTTGATTAGTTTGAAATAGAGAAACATAGTTATTTTGGCTCATCTATTCTATAATGATGGCCCAAAAACTCATTCCATGACCACCATTATAGATGCTCTAGCATGTTGAGATGTAGAATATGTTTACATTAATTCTACATTGTTATTTTTCCTTGCACTAGGAACTAATTCCTTCGTTAACAGGTATCACTTTTAACGATCAAATCTCAAACTTTAGCCTTATATAATACTCCAAATTTAGCTTTATCTAACCAATATAATGAATCATTTTTCCATATATAAATACATGTTTTACAAATACACTTCATTAAACTAATTAGGCTGTAAACCAAATGTAATTTTTGAAATATAAAAAATATGAACACGCGATTCTCCTAATATATCACCATAATACTTGATAAATTAAATTTTAAAGGAAAACGCATATGTTTCATTGTCTTGAAAATATAAAATACATTAAAAATTCATTTCTTTAATAATTAGAAAAATGTTGAAGCACGTGTATTAGGAGGATGAGCATTCATAAAAATACATAAGCATGGTTTAGTCATGATTTACCTTTAAAATGTTATTGAGAAAGGACTTGGTGATAGGTGTATCTTGTTGAATATGAGCTATACAATGTGAGCTACGATTCTTATCTTAAAAGGTGTTATTGCACGTGTTGATGGTCAAATAAGATTAGTGCTAAGTCGTACTTAAATTGAACCCAACTTTTTATTTTAACTAATAACAGAAAGGAAGAAGGAGAAGACAAAATTCTACTTGATCTCATGCAGAAGGTAATATAAATACTTCCAACTTCTAAGAAGAAAAATAGAAAGAGGAAGGGTTATCTCTAAGTTTTGAAAGGATTAGAATGGTGATAGTATAAAAATTATACTCACTTCCTCTAACAAAACTCCTCATGGTTACTGGAATATGAGAAGAAATTAATTGCTTTATTTTAAATTATTTATTAAAAAATAAACTAAAACTATATATCTTAAAATTTGATTGGTGTTACGTATCACAATTTTCATTTAGTACTAGACTCTCCGATATTAAAGAGGATCTCAATTTCTCAAAGATACAAAAGACTGAAAAGTCAGAAAAAGTTGGGAACACATTTACTTAATACTCCCTTGTCACATATTTTAATAGTGATAATAATAAGGAAGAGACAGGCTGGACATACAGTTATCGGACAAGGAGTCTTCTGCATGTTGCCTAAGATTAGTATATGAACACCTGAGTGGGTATATAAAAATGTGATCTGACACTCAAGTCAGTATATGAGAGAAATATGGAAGTAGAGATAATATAATGCAAGAGTAATAGAAGTAATCAGTCTAGGGTCACTTTCTTGTTTATTAATGATTAGTGTAGAATTGCATGGAACATTCTATGATAGACATTGTTGGCATTGTCGAACAACTTGTAATGTCATGCTTATCCCAAACAATCATGAGATAATGTATTAACGAAAAAATGAAAGCAAAATGTGGAAATTTTCATTTATTAAGGAGAGAGGTTAAAAGGATAAAAATGGAATTTAAAAATTATATTATGCAGTATTATTATTTGTTTTGGCTTTATTAATAGTATAAATATAGATATAGATAGTAAAGAACTTAAAATATCATACTATCATTAGATCAATAAATTGTTTGCAATCCAATAAAAAATAACTATTTAGTAAAGCAAACATGAATTTAACTGGATAGCAAAAGATATTGAGGGTATGTTGATGACATTATTTTTTCCTCTCTTCTTTATCTTATTTGATTTAGATGATGTTTTTTGGAACTACTAAATATATCATTTCATCTTATATATAAGGAACTAATCACTTTTGGAATATATGATTATCCCTTTCAACAAGTGTCACTCTCAGAAATTGAATCATTACCCTTTTGATTATCCTAGAAATCTAACAATACTTTAATACCACCATATTTTCAAGATTTTTGAATTCCGAGAAAAATAAATTGAATAACATTTTGTGCTGAAGAAGATATGCCAAATCGCATCTCTCTATCAACATTTTACTGATTTTAGGGTTAAAGGTGATTATAGTAGGTTTGCATGCGTTAAAGGTATTTAATATTTTTTCTTGGGGTGCAGAGAAGTATTTAATATAAAATATTAAATA
The DNA here is from genome assembly GCF_001865875.1 of Lupinus angustifolius. Taxonomy (NCBI): domain Eukaryota; kingdom Viridiplantae; phylum Streptophyta; class Magnoliopsida; order Fabales; family Fabaceae; genus Lupinus; species Lupinus angustifolius. Next base: position 10,843 of record NW_017720544.1, on the reverse strand, counting down.
TTAAATATCTTTTCTATTGTAATTTACCCCATATTAAATATTTTTAATTATTAAAAAGTAAACATGAATATATTTAATCTATTAAATATTTATTTTTAATTGCCTTTTTTATTACTATTTCATATTAAATACTCTTAAATATTAAATGTTCTATTCATTTAATATTAAATGGTTTTGCTTCACATTAAATGTTTTAATCATGAAATTTTAAAAATTATATATAATTTCTAAATTTTTAATAAAAATAACCAGTGTTGTTAAAACCATACCGGTTATCAAACCGGTCAATGTACTGGTATAGTGGTACAGTAGTTCAACGAGTGGTTCAGTAATTAAACCACATGCCGGTTAAATCGGACATGTCTGCTTATATTTATATATATAAATCTATAACTATTTTTTTTTTAAATAGGTAGATACTCAAATTTATAATTCATATTCATAGTCTACTCAAAATTCACATAAACAAACAACTCTAAGGCTCCAAAAATTCAAAGTCTAAATTACAAAATATATATCAATCTAAAAGTATCACTTAACAATCGCAAAATATAAATAAATGACACATGTTCACAACTCACTCTACAAAACAAATAAATTTGGAGTTTTAACATTTAATATCAAGGAGTCAAAGTTGTCTTATATCGAAATTATATTTTTGCACCAAATCCTATCTTAAGACAATACTCAAAGATTACGAAAATGTCACTGAGATTACACACGAATGTAGGAACCAAAAAGTGTAATTTAAGTATGTCTTGAAGTGTTGAAGAATGGTTGGAAAGATGGGTCACATTGTAATGAGTTTTTAAGTTTTTAAGTTTTTTTCATGAAAAAAATATATGTATAAACCGACCGATTTAGTCAAATACTAATCGGTTTTGACCATTTTTTATATTTGATCAGTTCAACATTTGTACTGTACCGGTTAGGGGTCCGATTTTCTGGTCGAATCAGCCGGTACGGTATGGTTTTTACATCGTTGAAAATAACCATGAAATATATAGTTCTGCTTTACAATTTGAATTTAATATATAAAAATCTATGAAATATATTAATAAAGAGTTGATTTAATAGTGTAAAATTCTACTGAACACTTGAATATTTATTATACAAGCTAAAATTCAAGATTGGAACACTTGGAAAGAGCAACTAAGAATAGTCTCAATTAACACACTTTCTTTCCTTGAAATGTATAGTTTTAATATTAGTTACCATGTCTTTAGTCAACAATTCATACATTCAGTGCACCCAAAAAGAAATCATGTATTCATTCATATTCTTCAATTCTTAGGAGACCTCTCTCAATCTTAAAACCGGTTAAAGTTTTAGGCTATTTTGATGACATATCACATGCCATTCTCAATTTTTTAATATTTTACATTTTAATTATTCGGATATATTTTTTTCATTTACTTATAATCTTTACAGTTTTTATTTTTTAGTTGTAAGGGTAAAGCGCCAAAAGAAAACAAGAAAAAATTACATCAAAAGCTAGTAAATGTTAGATTCTAATTTAATTAATTGTAAAATAAAGACCTATTTTGGTCCTTGAAATTTTGAATGTTCAAAATGATCACAAAATATTAAATATGAAATAAATTAGTCTTTTTAATATTGTTTATGACTCCTTGCAGGACTATTTTTACTCACATTCGTGATTTTTGAGTGTCATTTTGATTTTTTTCACATTCGTGACCTTTGAGTGCTATTTTTATTTTTTATTTTTTTTGCAGTCAAATTGATACACACAAAAATTTATAATGAACAAAGTATTCACTTTTAATTATACGCATATATATATATATATATATATCATTTACACTTTTACACATATGCTATGAATATTTTTAATTATTTTTTGTATATCTAATTTAAAAATTAAATATGCATGCATAATTTAATATTAAATGTTTTTCTTTAAAACTCTATGCCATATTAAATGCTTTAACTATTAAATATCTTTAAGTTTTGAGTATTTAGTAAAAGATAATAAGTATGAAATATAGCTTATTTGACAATATTAATCCGGTAAAATTTTCTATTATGTATGAGTTTAATTTTTCTCAGCATACTGCCAGGTAATGAAAATTGTCATAATTCCTTCCTGTATTTAAAGTGTAATATTTATACATTTATAATATAAAGATTCATACATAGTCAGTTTATCATTTACTTTTTTTGAATTAGTTTTTTTAAAGAGTTAATATTAGTCAACTGAAAATGAAGAATAGATAATACAGTAATAGTATAAAAAATTATCATACTGTTAGTATATATATTTTTCTTTATTAAAATATGTTTAATCCGTGTCATATAGGCCACTTTACCCGACTTTTTTTCTCAATTCTTGTTGCTAAATCAAATTATATTCTAATATGGGTTTTGCTATATATTGTCACTTGGTTATATTTAAGGAACTAAAAATAAGAAATCAATCATAAAAAATGATATACATTTAACAAATTAAGAGTTAAATTTTAGTTTATTATGTAATATTAGAAGGATTTTGTAAGTCATTGCTCCCTGCTCCGTGGGATGAATATTGGATTATTCAGATTTTGACTACAATAAAATAAAATATAAAATTTAAGTTGTCAAATCTTCATACAACAATCCAGATTTAATGAAGTTACCAATTCCAAATCCTAAAAATTCTCAAAAGATTTCACATGCTGATTGTCCTCTCAGTAAAACCTCTTATATTGATATTAATTAAATATGTTGCCCCACTTTGTCTTCAAATTCATGTGTGAAACTGTGAAAGTATAATAATATTTTAAATGAAAGAATTGAGATAAAATAAATAAAAAGAGGGATAATAATATTTAATTATAATTTATAATAAAATTAATTTAGTAATAATAAAATATAAAGAAACAGACTATATTAGCAATTTCACTTCTTATTTTATCCTTCAAATTTCAATAGTATTGTTATCTTTTAGAAGTTGTTTTGGTTTCCCACATGTATCTTCGTGCTGGAGGCAATCCTGTCCGAGCTGGGAGCATTCACAGGTATGTGGGGCTAATTCTCTCAGCAGGTATTTTTTAATCCACAAGACTCGAATGAAAAATATTAATATTATCATTTGTATACTATTTATTATGTGAATTATTTGATCAAGTTTAATAACTTTTATTTATTTGTGTATCATATTATTTTTAAATATTAATATTGATTTTATATCGTCTTTTATTTTAATATATTTCTTTGTTAATAGGTATTAAAAGTTAAAAAACTATAATAAAATTATATATGAGGATAAATAATAAAAATGTATACTTTAAAAAAATAAATTCACATCATTTTATGTAATTTACTCTTTAAAAAATATTTTTTATTCTTTACTCAAATGAAACAAATTAATTTGTATTCACTTTTTAGATAATCTATTTAAACATAAACATATTAAATGTGTTCTTATCTACTTATACTTCTTTTTGGTTGGAGTGGTTTTAAAGTTGAAAGAAGATAAGAAGAGAAGAAATTATATTTCTTCTTTGTTTGAAGAGAAGAAATTATAGTGGGTCCCATCATAATTTTCTTCTCTTTTCATTAGGAGAGAAAGTGAGAATGAGAAGTTTAAATTTGTAAAATACTATTTACCCTTACTTTCTTAAAATTATAATAATCACATAAAAATTGAAAAACACTTAATTTTGCATATATTTCTAAAAAATAGTATTTAATGTATAGCTATTTCTTTAATTAAATTTCAAAATAATTTTAAAATTGTGTATTTATTGATTTTAACAATAAAATTGTTTTTAAATTATAATTTAGTATTAAAGTTAATAGGACAAGAGTATTATAGTCTATAAATAAAATATTATTTTTCTTTCTCTTCTCTTTCTCTTATACCAAACAACTATTAAAATCTACTATCTTTTTCATCACTTTATCTATTCTCATACTTTTTCTTCTTATCTTCCCTCCTTCAATTTTCTTCCTCAACCAAAGAGAACTTTAGTTATTTACATATTTAATTACTCTAACTCATAATTATAATTTAATTAATTTTTTTTGAAGAAATAGCATATGACATTTTTTTGTCTTTTACCTTCACACAATTACAAGCTTCTAAATACATTCATTAATATAGTCTAACTTTGCCAATGATATCCTAAGTGGTCTTAGTTTCTTACCGCCTCAATTTTTTTTTAATTACCGTTAAGTTTTGGGACTACATTAACTTTTTACAAAAGCTGGTTCAATACAAATTACCCTTAAATGAATTTTTAATCAATTTATTAGCCAATAGGTAGAACAGGAAATGCTACTCATGAATAAGCTGGAATACTGTATGATTCCTTGTCACTACCTTTTGATATGTGATCACAGTATCTTACCCAGTAAAACTAGACTCGTTCATTTCATGTGGAGTTCTAATAAAATTTATGCACTATGTTTCTTTCCTTAACATAATTCCATTTATGCTTAGCATAAAAAAAACATAATTCCATTTATGAGGTAAGGAACATTGAATATCATGTTTAGCGGTCCTAAATCCCAACTAATGCATAGATCTGCTTTAGATATCAAAGGATGAGGATTTTGATCTTACATAATTAAATCTGCATTAACATAAATCAAGATGTGATTGTGTATCTACAGCAGCAAAATGGAAAATTCTGGATAATTAAAATCAACACAGATGAAATTTGTATTTTTTTTTACTTTATTAGCCTTGTAGGCATAACCAGCTTTTGCATAAATTCAAATAAAATACAAATCCTTATAGTAGATATTAAGAACTTTAGAGTATACATTCTAAGCATATCTATGGGGCTGAAAACTTCTAGGACCACCAGCCAAAGCTTCTAGTGCAACCGGTTTCACAATACAATAACCATTTTTAGTGCAAAATCCAGAATTTTTTCTTCTAATTCCATGACAACCATGCATCTCCATTGCTAGTTTTCTCTCCAACTCATTCCTCTCAAATCTCTTCCTTAGATTTTGCCTCCTAACATTAGCACTATTGCTCAATTTCTCTTTGTTGCTAGATCTTTTTCTACTTACTGGCATTGGCATAGCTTCCAATCCCATTAACTTGGCTACAACACCAGGTTTGCACCACACTACACTCTCCCCTGCCACTGTTGAGGGCAATGACATAGTCTTCTCAAACTTGGAAACTAAATCACTCTCTTCAAGTAATCTTTCTCCTAGACTTCTCTCGCTGTAAACCGATCTTCTTCCTTCGATGTTACCAAAAGAAGACCGATACATCGCGTCCCTACCATCAAGTGAAAATCGCGGGTATTGATTCAATGCATTTCTTGCAGACCTCAAGATATCAGAGTTGTTCACACATGACATCCTTCCCCTTATTCCACCATACTCATTAAGCTTAGATTTCCTAGTCAACTCTTCCTCCATTTCTAATTGTAATATGAGATCTTCTAGTGTTGGTGAATTTTGTTTCGAATTCTCACCTTGTTGCAAGTAAGGGGAACTTACCTTGCTTGTGAAGTCACCTTGGCTATTGCTGTTGTTGCCAATAGTACTACTATTTTGTTGGTCGAGAGTCGAGGTCGAACCGTTGTTGTTGCAGAAAGTTCTTAACCCTTTCTTCATCTTGGCTCCTAAGGAATTCTTGAGAAGAAAAAAGGGCATGTCCTTCATTAGTATATGAGTCTAGAGAAAATGATGAGAAGAGGTGCATGGTTCTCAAAAATGGGGCATTGAGTTTTCTTTAGTACATAGATGAGATTGCTAGAGTAATGCATTAAAACGTGAATAGATTGAACGGAAGCGGTATGGTGAGGTATGAATGAAGCATTTTAGTCAAGTGAAATTTGATGAGCCATAATAGCAGTCACATGATGCATAAGTAAGGCTTTCACAGGTATTTCATTTCTATGTTGCAAAGTTGTTTGGGGAGTTAATAGCAGAGTGTGTGAAAAGGCACCTAAGTTACACATTTTCACTTTAAATTGGTTGAGATAAAGGAAGGTCATTTATTAAAGTTGAGGGGGTAGAATGCATGAGAAGTAATGAGCCATTCAATCTCTGAGAATATGTTACTACTTGGTACTATGGGGGAAAAATCTTCAAGTGCCATTCCAGTCATTCCAAACCACTATTGTGAAACGTAGCAGTTCAACTGAACAACTTGTGAATCAGTCAGCTATGTACAATAATTATAGTGATGAAAATGGTTATATTAGACTGATTTTTAATTGAATAGAATAAGTTATTTGTATTGGTTTTTATTTAAAATTAATTTTTTAATAACAAATTACATTGATTTCTTTGTTTTAGTAAAATTATACAAATCACTCATCTCTTTTAAAACTTACACAAACCCTTCATAATTATATACATATGTTTCATTGATTACATCTGTAGAAGTGACAAGTGTAATTTCTAAACAAATTAAAAATAATAACGAATATAGTCAAGTTAAACAAAATATGATATACTGTATACATGAATCAAAATAATATAAGAGTGAATGTGTATTTATTATTTTAGTATATAATATAGTATAAAAATTACTTGAAAAACTTGTTAGAATTATTGATGTACAAAATACAATAACATTAACTCTTAGCAATGCTCGCCCTATGAAGAAATGAATAAATATGGTAGTGAATATTGGTTTAGTCCATAAAGAAATTGTTTTATATCCCAAAACTCATAAAGACTTGTGCTCGAATCTCCTTATCGACACGAGATCTTGTGGTGGATAATCTGTAAACACGTTTATAAATGTTAAATAGATCTATGATGTATATCGTGATCTTCATGAGTCTTTGAAATGTAACTTATCTAAACATTAGTATTATAAAAAATAAAATAAATTAGTATGATTATGTTTAAACTTGATCTATTAATAAGAAGCTAATTAACCTTTTAAAAACCAAATTAAAGTCCCACACTTACATTTCAAAGACAAAAATAAAGAAATAATCCATTCTCAACAATTCTCCATTCAACAATAAAACTCAATAATTTCATAAATTCAACACAGTCTATGTTCTCTTTCAAAAATCTTTCGCTATCCAATATGCTCTCTTTAAAAAAAACACAATCTATGTTTAAATAAAATATACACGATAAAACTGAACAGAATCCAGAGTTATTTGTTGAAAAATATAAGAAGATTGGATTTAAAGTATAAATAAGAGGCTGGAAGATTCTTTCACTCAATACCTCATATTCTCTCTGATTCTTCTTCTCGATTTTTTGTTTGATAGACCACGTACTGCATAATGGCATTCCCAAAGAATACAGTTGTAATTGTTTTAGTCATCTTCTTCTTAACAATAGCTGCATGCGTTGAGATTCAAGCTCTTGGTGAGGTGGGATACTAAAAAAAATTATCTTTATGCTTAATAAAATGTCTAGTGATGTTTTGTTTGGTGGAATATTTAATGGTATATTTATATTGTAACTAGTGTTTAGCTAAAATGTGCACTTTAATTTTCATATTTTTTTGCAGGGCCTTACTGAACCCGACCAAATGGGAGGAGCTTACGACACAGTTCAAAGGCTAGAGGGGAGAGTTTCAAGTTTAGAGAAGAGATTGAAAATAATAACAATATTTTTAATTGTGGTCTGTGTTATTACTATGGTTCCAATAGCGTTTTGTTCTATTTATTTGGTTGGGTTGTTTTTTGGATTGATATATCACGTTATAATAGGGTAGTGCATTATAGTATGACTAATGCTTTTGTTTTCCTGTGGCGCAAGTCAAATTATTGTTGTTTAATGAACGAAAGTTTAGTCCGATTTTGGTAGGGTTCATAAAAGCTTATAGAGATACTTTTAAATTACTCATGAATGAATTATTATTTTGACCATAAGATTTGAACTCAACCATGTGAAATATGAGTTAATTCCTCATCAACTAGATCAATATCCGTTGACCCATTAATTCAATATTAATGTACATTTTTCAATCATTGTCTTGGTGAAAGAATAGTATGTTATTTTATAATTATATGATTTCATTAAGTCATTCTATTGTTATGATTTTGGAACATCAATATAATTTGAGTTGGTTTTGGAACATCAATATAATTTGAGTTGGTTTTGGAACAACATTGATTGTTTTTAACATTTTTTATGAGTAAATTATAATGGCACGTCTTGAGCTTTAGTGAAATTATAGAAATTATTATTCATTTTTTTATCCCTACATAAACCTATTACTTTTATACTTTCATTATACTAACTATCCCTGCATAAAAAATAAGTGTAATATTTTAAACAAAAAATATGATAAATGCAATTTAGTTAAACAAAACATGATATGTTGTGAAGACAAATCCAAATAATATATGATCAATATTTCTTTATTATTTTTGGTTCGTTGCAATATAGTATAAGAGCGATTTAAACAATATCTCTTTAGAATTGTTGATGCATTTTGTAACAAAAAATAATAAAGATACATTGATTTATATATTATTTGGATTTGTCTCCACAATATATCATGTTTTGTTTAACTTAATTGTGTTTATCATATTTTTTGTTTAAAAGATTACACTTATTTTTCATGAGTGATAGTGACTGTAATAAAAGTAGAAAGTTAGGGGATTTATGTAGGTGTAAAAAAGTGATTGGTGATTTGTGTAATTTCACTAAAACTCAAAGGATGATCATGTAATTTACTCTTTTTTATATGCTTTGTGCAATTGTACACACTCGACTTAATAGACTCACTCGAACCTACATTGTGTTAGATTAGTTGACATTAAGGGTGAAAACAGGTTAGGTCAGGCCAGACTTTGCCTTAAACAGGCCCAACCTATATAGTATGTAAGAGCCTGAGCCTGGCCTGTTAGCTTGTTTAAAAAAAAATTCAAAGCCTAGGCCTGATCTGTTAGTCTGTTTACAAAAAATTCAAAGTCTAAGCCTGACCTGTTAGCCTATTTAAAAGCTTGTTTTACTATATCATCTTTAAATAGGTCATCATGTCTACATTTAGATAGGTTAATATTCCTACTTTTAATTAGACTCTTCTAACCCTAACAATTAAATTATATTTTTTATATTAATATTACATATGTATAATAATATTATTTATATTAAAATTTTATAATATGAACATATTACATAATATAATTAAGAAGGCTGACCTGTTTGGCTTAAGATGCTTTTTGGATGGCCTACAGCCTGGCCTGTTAAAGTAAATATGATTTTCAAAAAGCTTGTGTCTGACCTGTTTTTGCGAAAAAAGCTTGGTCTGGCCTAGCCTGTTATAGGCCAGGTAATAGGTCACTTGTAGGCGGTCTAACATGTTTCCACCCTTAGTTGACATCCTTCAACCAAAATGATATTATCCTGAACCAACTTAACCTATTAATTTTTTTAATTTAAGTCTTTTTTCTCTTAATATTAACACGAGTAGGGATGGCAAAAAATCCTTACTCGTGGATACTGGCGGGTAAAACTCGTACGGGCACGGGTCACAAACGGATACCCGCAAGTTTTAAAAACAGATTTTAAAAAATACACGTAGTACATACATGCGAGTATGAGTATTTTAATACCCGTACCCACTGGTATCCACTATGTATATGATTATTATATTATTTTTGATTAAAATAAAAAGTATATTTATATATATATATATATATATATATATATATATCTTTTACTTTTACTTTGTTTACATTTTTTATTGAATTTGATGGTGAAACATCCTACGATTATTATAACATGTGTAAAAACATAAATGTCTTATAAAGAAAAATATATATTTTTTGTTAAGCAAATGAGAATAGCAAATCACAAAAACAGAAAACTTCAGTAAATTTAGTATTTTTGCTAAATATTCAATCAAAAGGCAAAAAAATAATTAAGTTTCATCTCATTTGAAACATAATAGAAGTAGGAAAATAGAAATTCAATGAAAATATAGGAAACCTGCGGGTACCCAGAAATATCCACATGCGGGTACCTGTACGTGTATGAACAAATATAGGCATTGTTCTCCTATTTCAAAACGGGTAGTAGATAGTTACTACCCATGTCTGTATGCCTTAGTTTTTAATTAGTTTGGCACATAATTGTAAGTATCAGAGTACAACTAAGAGGGGGGGGGGTGAATTAGTTGTCTTAAAATAATGGCCGATTTTTCTGCAAAATCAATGCAAAATCAAAGTTAAAGTGTAGCGGAACAATATGCATAAAAATAATAGGAAATAAAATGAAAGAGATAAGGAGAAGAGAGTACACAAGGAGTTTTTATACTGGTTCACCTTCCTGTCCACCGAAGGTTACATCCAGTACTCTTGTCGCACAAGACATTTTTCCATTAAGAATTATGAGTTGTAATTACAATATCTCACCCCGAGATCTCTATGTACCTTACACACTCCCTAATTCTTATACCCTTGGAAAACCCCTTTCCAAGTGAATCAATTCCCTTTCTCTTCACACCCCGTGAAAGAAAGAATTGAATATATTCCACTTTCTCTTCACACCCCGTGAAAGAAAGAATTCTTTACAACAATGAAGAATATTCAACTATGGCAGATTGCCTTTACAAGTATGAAATTTATGTAACTTGTAATCCAAGAACTCTGAATATATATAGAAGTATATAATGCTCTTTTCTAAACGTCTTTGAAACACTTAAAGCAACTTGGCAAAATTAACTTGAAAGTTTAAGAACAAGTTGCAAAGAGTTCAAAGATAAGTTCTAAGAAAAGTGTGAGAGCTTTTGAGAAAATAGTATGAAAGTTGTATGTATTCTCTTGTTTCTTGTGTGTTATTTGTGTGAGAGTTTAGAGTCTTTATATAGAGTTTATAAACACCCTTTGAAGGTTTTTGAAAGTGTATGAGTTGTTTGGAGTGAAGAGATTTCGTTTGGAGTGAACAC
>NW_017720543.1:0-434 GCF_001865875.1 Lupinus angustifolius | reverse complement strand
CACAATCCTAGACACACTCTAAGACTCAGGCTCAGAATTGTCTTCATCAACTTCCATTTTGCTCAGCTTAGAGGAGAGATAATGAAGTTCATATTGGATTTGTTGATTCTGAGTATCGAGAGCATCCATCCGGTTAGTGATGTAGCCTCGAAGAGAATGCAGTTCGTCGCTAATCATCTGGTTTGAAGGCATAGATGAGGAAGATTGAGCATGAAACTCAGAAGGTGGTAGTGTGCGAGAGCTAGGTTCTGTTTGGTTAGCAGAGGCAGGATTATTATCGGTTGAGTGCCTGTAGGTGCGATTAGGTTTTTGGGTTTTGAGATTTTGGGGGTTTTTGATTCGGGCCACTAATCACGAAAATAATGGTGTAGAAGTGTTTATAATGAACAATGTGATATAAATGGACACAAAAATCACCCAAAATGGTTAAGAAA
>NW_017720542.1:0-706 GCF_001865875.1 Lupinus angustifolius | reverse complement strand
ATATTTCAAAATTCTCTTAACAACAACTAGGTGTGCTTCTTTAGGTTTAGATTAATAGCGAGCACACAAACATACACTAAACATTATGTCAGGTCTACTAGCAGTTAAGTACAAGAGAGATCCGATCATACCTCGATATTTAGATATTTCAATACATTTACCGGGTTCATCTGCATCGATCTATGTTCCTGATCCCATGGGAGTAGCTATCGGCTTGCAGTCATCCATATCGAATCTTTTTAACAAGTCTTTGCAATATTTGGATTGACTCACAAAGATGCCATTATCAATCTGTTTTATTTGAAGTCCAAGAAAATAGTTCAACTTACCCATCATGGACATTTCAAATTCCCCTTGCATCATTTTGCTAAAATCACTACATAAATTTTCATTAGTAGAACCGAAAATAATATCATCAACGTAAATTTGAACTAATAAAGTATGATGATTAATTTTCTTAATAAATAAAGTAGCGTCGACCTTCCCTTTTGTGAAACTTTTTTCTGTTAAAAAGTTCGTTAGACGATCATACCATGCGCGAGGCGCTTGCTTTAGGCCATAAAGGGCTTTCTTTAATTTGAAAACATGAGAGGGATGTTTGTAGTCTTCAAAACCAGGAGGTTGCTCTACAAATACCTCTTCTTGAATATAGCCATTGAGAAATGCGCTCTTGACGTCCATTTGATAAAGCTGAAAATTAAGAGAA
>NW_017720541.1:0-48558 GCF_001865875.1 Lupinus angustifolius | reverse complement strand
CCACTTGAAATCCTTTGTCACATAATTGACTTATGCTTAGAAGGTTATGCTTGAGTCCTTCAACATATAATACTCCTTCTATTGTAGTTGAGGGTGGCTTTCCAATTCTACCAACTCCAAGTATTCTTCATTTGTTATTGTCACCGTATGTGACGTATCTTTTGTCCATTGGATTCAGGACAGAGAATTTGCTTTTATCACCCGTCATATGTTTTGAGCAGTCGCTATCCAGATACCATAAGTTGCAGGCGGCTCTCAAATCTTCCTGCAAAACAGATTACGTTTTATTAGGTATCCAATATTCCTTGGATCCTAAGGGGTTAGTGCCTTTCTCAACCCATTTATATTTTCCTAGGGGTACACCATATCTTCTAATTTGACAAGTATTTGGTGTATGCCCAAGCATTTTACAATATGTACATATGGGTTGATGAGCATGTATCCTAGATTTTTCATGAGTATGGATACTTTCCTTTTGGAAGATTATTTTTCTTTTGACACTTGGTTGTGTTTCTTAAAACCATGGCTATTAGAATAGCGTAGACCTCTACGATCTGATAAGTGTCTTTGATCATTTATGATCTATTCTAAACTCTTTCCACTCTTGTTGAGTTTATTGAGTTCAAGACTCAATGTTGAAACTTTAGTCTCAAGGGTAATGCAATTTTGGCATGAGGATGATGAATGTCTATTTCTAAATGTGTTTAATTCAGATTTCTGTTTTAGAAATATTTTAGGCAATTTAACGTATTCATCATGCAATTCATTGAATGCAGTTTGAAGTTCGGAAGGAGAAAATAGGTTAGAATCAGTTACCTCTTCATCATCTGAGTGATGAGATGTCATAAGTGACAAGTGAGCTTGTTCTTCATTTTCTGTCTCAGATGCAGAACTGGTGTCGTTATCTTCCCAAGCTATGTATGCCCTTCGTCCGGTCTTAGTGTCGTTCTTTCCTTTGAAGGAACTTTTCTTTAAGTTTGCACAGTCTATCTTCATGTGGCCAGGTTTGCCACATTCAAAGCATGTAAAATTTTGATTTGAGTTGGAGGCATCATTGTTCTTGGAGAACTTCTTTATTTGACCACTTCTTGCACATTTGTTCCTTTTAAGGAACTTGCTGAATTTCTTTCCGAACATGCTCATGTCATCTGAATCATCATTTTCTGATTTGTCACTGGATGAATCATATTAGTCAGCTTTTGCTTTCAGAGAAATGTTCTTCTTCTTTTTCTCTTGTTCCTCATGTTGGTCTAATTGGCTAAGTTCTAACTCATGTTCCTGCAATTTTCCAAACAAGGCAGCCAAAGACATTTTTGAAAGACTTTTCTTTTCAGATATAGCAGTTACCTTTGGTTGCCAAGTCCTGGTAAGTGATCTCAAGACTTTCAGATTTAGATCACTGTTTGATAGAACTTTTCCGAGTGCCAGAAGGTGATTTGTAAGATGAGTGAATCTCTTTTGTAGATCAAGGATCTTCTCTCCAGGTTTCATGCAAAACATTTCATACTCTTGGGAGAGAGTATTAAGTCTTGACCTTTTTACCTCTTCGGTTCCTTCATGAGTTATTTTCAAGGGTGTCCCACATTTCCTTAGGATAATGGTTTCTAAACCTTAGTTCTGAGCTTGGGAGTTGATTACAAATTGGAGAAAATATTGACATTTCATCCACCCATTAAAATGGTAATCTGAATAATAGACTTTTGTACACTTAATTTATTTTAAACATTTAGTTATTGAAACAAAATATTTTGTGTTTGATAAAAGTTTATCTTGTTTCTACATATCTATACGTGCAATAGGAAAATTAAGTCTACATTGTTTTAGGTTTTAAATTGACTATTTTTATTTGTTTGATTTAAAATATAAACGAGATTAAACCAGTAATTTTCATATTTTTTTATAAAATATGAATTAATAGTAAATCGTAAAATATTCAATTATTTTATCATAAATGGAACCAAAAGCAAAAAAAAACGTCAATTATCATATATCAACTTCTCACTTGAGGCTGAAAGGAAAAGAGATGATATAGACCACAAGCATGCTACTCAAATTTCATATAAAGTGAAATGTAGTTAATTTGCATCAGTTTATAGGTTTGAATTTTTTTGCCAAAATTATTTTTTACATATATTTTCGAGTTTGATGATCTGTCCATGCAATTCTCCTTGAGAAATGGCAATGACATCCAAATGTGTTAAAGTTGATAACATTGAAGACTCCAACATAGCCAAAGCCCAACATGAAGTGAAGCTCAAAAGCCTAAGTGATGACCATTGTAGTTTAGTTAAAAACTTATTATTTCCTATTTTAGTAAGTTTTTTTTTGTTTTTTTTTTCTTTTTTTATTCAGTTTCTGATTTGGAAACTTTCTAGTTTTCTTGTTCTTGCTTTTCTTTGCTTCTTGATTTGCTATGTAGTAAAAGTTAGCTCTTGGTTCTAGGAATAACATTAAGTGGTTCAATATTTTTCTCTCCATGTAAAAAGAATTCATTCATTCAATCAAAGTGAGGTTATTCATTGTTAACTTTGTGATCTTCATCTTTACCTTCTTCTCTTCTCTTCCTTTGTTCATGGCTTATAAACTTTCATATGGTATCAAAGCATCCTTGTGAGGGTGACTCTGCTGCGCTTTTCCTGTCTAGATGCCTTCCTTTCATCTTCTTCTAACCGACCAATTCGTTTTTCCTCCTTTCTCTTTTCTTCGAACATCAAATGGCAAATCATCAAACAAATCCTATTCTTGATCCAACTAGTCCATACTACATGCATTCGAATAAAAACACAGGATCCTCATTAGTTTCATCTCTCCTGAATGGGGAGAATTACCATTCTTGGTCGAGAGCAATGACAATGGCATTGGAAACTAAAAACAAACTGGAATTTGTTGATGGAACACTAACCAAGCCACCACCACATGATCAGATGTTTGCAGCTTGGAAAACGGTGTAACAACCTTGTGGTGTCTTGGCTTAATCACTCATTTGAGCCCTTGATAGTGCAGAGTGTGCTATGGCTCGAAACATCACAAGAAATATGGGCGGACCTTCATCAAAGATACCATCAGGGTGATGTATTCTGAATTTCAGAACTTATCGGAGAAATTCATTCAATTAAGCAAGGCAACTTGTCCATTGCAGCCTTCTACAATCAGATGAAAGGTCTATGGCATCAACTTGACAATTATAGACCAATTCCACCTTGCTTCTGTGAAAATAAGTGCAGTTGCACCATTCCTACCATTCAAAATTACAGGGAGAATGATTATGTGATCTGCTTCTTGGGGGGTTTGAATGAACAATTCACCTCTGTCAGATCACAAATCATGCTCCATGATCCATTGCCTCCAATCAACAAAGTATTCTCAACCTTAGTTCATCAAGAAAGACAGATGCAACTTGAAGATTTGAAATTTTCTGCAAGTTTTTCGAGCAACAATAATGAAACAAGACAAAGAGGAAGAGGATACATATGTATAATTGGAAGCATGCCTGGTACACAAGGAAGAAGTGGAACTTCTGGAAGAGGTAGAGGACAGAAGACTTGCACCTTTTTCTAAAGAACTGGTTATACTATTGACACATGCTACAAAAAACATGGCTTTCCCCCAAGCTATCAAATAGGAACAAGAAACATCAACAACTATACAGGACAAGCAGGATTAGATACTTTAGAACAACAACAAGATCTTGTCGACTTAACTTTCAAAGAAGATCACTCTGATTCTATCTTGGCCTTCACACCAGCTCATCACAATGTATTAAAAAGTTTGATACAGGAGTCAATGAGTCAATCAAAACATAGCACAAATCAAGTGACATCCAATTCCATCACTGCCATAGAACAACATAAGACTTCAGGTAACTCATGCAATACCTCTTCATACATATCAGAATCTGCTATATGGATCCTTAATACAGGAGCAACAAACCATGTATGTTGCTCACTGTCTTTGTATCAAAATTTTAAGAGGATTAAGCCTCTTTTGATCACCTTACCAAATGGAAATCAAGTTACTGTTGATTACTCAGGAACTGTTGTTTTCTCAAATGATCTTCACCTTACCAATGTGTTGTATGTTCCTATTTCCACTTTTAATTCGATTTCAATATCTAAACTTACCAACTCTAGGCTAGGCCATTTGTCTCATAATAAAATTAACACTATGCAACCTATGTTTCCCTTTGTGAAATGCAATAAAAATGACAATCCCTTTGAAATTTGTTATTTGGCTAAGCAAAATAGGCTACCATATTTTATCAGTACTACCAAGTCTACTAATGTTTTTGAATTGATTCATATATATATATAGGATCCTTTATCCACTCTTTCCACTTTTAGGCATAGATATTTTCTTACAATTGTTGATGACAAAAGTAGATTCACTTGGACTTTCTTTATGAAACAAAAAAATGACACAAATCAACTTATTAGAGGTTTTGTTTCTTATATTGACACTCAATTTAATTGAGAATTAAAGCCATTAGAAGTGACAATAGCAAAGAGTTTCTTATGCATGACTTCTATCTCTCAAAAGAAATACAACAACAAACCACATGTGTTGAAACTCCCCAACAAAATGGGGTGGTTGAAAGAAAACATCAACACATATTGGGTGTTGTTAGAGCCTTGATTTTTCAGTCTGGTTTACCTCACTGTTTTTGGAATTATGATATTTCACATGTTGTTCATTTAATCAATAGACAACCATCTACTTACTTGATTAATAAGTCACATTATGATAACTTTATCAAACTTTACCTGACATTAAAGATTTGAAAGTTTTTGGTTCTTTATGTTATGCTTCCACACTTGTATCCCACAAAAGAGAGCTAGATCCTAGGTCAAGGAAGTGTGTCTTTCTAGGATTCAAACTTGGGACCAAGGGTTATATCCTATTAGATATCAAGACCAATGAATTTTTTCTCTCTAGAAATGTGTCATTCTTTGAACACATTTTTCATTTCCTCAACAACACTAATAATATTGACAGAGATAACAACCTACCAATAATCATCCTTCCTGTCAGCAAGCCTAATGCCTTATCTTGCCCTATACTAGAATATGATGCCTTCCCTAATCTCGCACAAACCATACATGACCCTCTTGATCCCAATATTGAGAATTCTGACTCTCAACAAGATAGGAGACAATCACATAGAGTCAGGAAAACTCCTAATTACCTAAGATATTATCACTGCACCATGATCCATGGTCTTGACACACACACTCCTCACATAAAGTACCCCATCTCCAAATCCCTTTCCTACAACCATCTATCCCAAAAACATAAGCATTTCTCTCTAGCTATATCCATTGATCAAACACTTACCCACTATGCATAAGCTATCAAACATAAGTGTTGACAGAAAGCTATTCAGGCTAAATTAAAAGCCTTAGCTAGCAATAATACTTGGACCCTGATCAGTCTGCCTAATGATAAAAAGGCTATAAGGTGTAAATGGGTTTTTAAAATTAAACACAATCCTGATGGATCTATAGAGAGATACATAGCTAGATTAGTTGCCAAAAGATTCAATCAAACTGAAGGGGTTGACTATCTGGACACCTTTAGTCCTCTACTGAAAATGACAACTATAAGAGTGCTTCTATGTCTTACTACTATGTACAATTGGCACCTACATCAGCTTGACATGAATATAGCATTCCTTCGTGGTGATCTGAAAGAAGAAGTGTACACGAAAATCCCTCAAGGTCTCCAAAACAATGATTCCAACCTTGTATGAAAATTGGAAAAATCCATCTACAGCCTAAAGCAGGCAAGCAAGCAGTGGCATGAGAAGCTAACAGGTACATTGGTTCAAAGATGTTATGTTAAATCTTCCTCTGATTATTTATTGTTTATTAAGAACACTAAAACAGGTTTCACAACCATTTTAGTCTATGTGGATGATCTGATTTTGGAAGGAAATGATCTACAACAAATATCTCACACCAAGACTATACTTAACAAAAAATTAAGTATTAAGGACATTGGTGAGCTCAAATTCTTCCTAGAGGTTGCTAGGACCACTAAGGGCATATCTCTATATCAAATGAAATACACACTCGATCTTCTATAGGAAACAGGGCTCTTAGGAGCCAAACCAACATCAACCCCAATGGAATACAACATGAAACTTCACTCAAAGTCAGGAACTCCTCTTGTAGATATCACATCCTATAGAAGGTAAATAAGAAGATTGTTATACTTGACACACACCATGCCATATATCTCTTTTGCAGTTGGATTCTTGAGTCAATACCTTGCTAATCCTACTAATCTTAATCACAAAGTAGCAACAATAATCTTGAGGTACCTCAAGAACTAACCAGGGTAATGACTATTCTTTCCAAGCAACAACACCACTATCATAAAGGGTTACTCAGATTCGGATTGGGCAGCATGTTTAGACACTCGAAAATTTGTAGCTGGATGGTGCTTCTTTCTAGGGACAACTTTGGTTTCATGGAAAAGCAAAAGACAAAGCACTATTTCCATATCTTCTTCTGAGGCATAATACAAGGCACTTGCCATGGCAACTTGTGAGGCACAATGGTTAACCTATTTGTTCAGAGATCTTGGAATTCCTCATCCAAATCAAATAAGTATATTCTGTGATAACAATTCAGCACTCCAAATTGTAGCAAATCTAGTTTTTCATGAGCGACCCAAGCACATCAAAATCGATTGCCATGTTGTTCGTGAACAAGTTCGAGATAAGACTATTCATCTTCTACCTATTTCCTCTACAGATCAGCTTGCTGATATTCTCACAAAATCTCTTTCTTCTTTCCTTTTTCGAAACATTATATCCAAGCTTGGCACCATTGATATTCATATGCCAAGCTTGAGGGGATGTTAAAATTGATAACAGTGAAGACTCCAGCATAGCCAAAGGCCAACATGAAGTGAAGCTCAAAAGCCCAAGTGTAATTTAGTTAAAAATTGATTATTTCCTGTTTTAGTAAGTTTTTTATTTTCTGTTTTGATTCAGTTTCCTAATTTGGAAACTTTCTAGTTTTCTTGTTCTTGCTTTTCTTTGCTTCTTGATTTGCTAAAGTAGTATAAGTTAGCTCTTGGTTCTAGGAATAGCATTAAGTGGTTCAATAGGTTTCTCTCCATGTAAAAAGGATCCATTCATTCAATCAAAGTAAGGTTATTCATTGTTAACTTTGTGATCTTCATCTTTACCTTCTTCTCTTCTCTTTCCGTTGTTCATGCTTATAAACTTTCATAAAATGAAAATTCGAAGTTTGAACAAGTTATCATAAATTGAAAATTGATTGTTTTAATTGATTATCTCAATACCAATCTGTTGTCATCTTTACTATCCATCTCAATCATATTCCCATATACTTGACATTCCTACTTACTTTATATACAAATCTAAAATATAGCATAATTTATTGCCATACAACACAAACTATCTCCAATTTATTTAAGATTTCTTACAAGTAAAGGCTAAGCAGTAGAAGAAGATTCTAATTCAACAACCTTAATTTCTTTCCCTAATAACCCTTCCTCTGATCATCATAAACCTTCCCAGCTCTTTTTCTAAGTTCAATAACATCCTCATCCATGTTCACACCCCTCCCATCATTATCATCATCATCATCATCATCATTCTTTCCAATCACAGTTTCCTTTACCTTTTGTGTTGTATCCTTGGTCGCATCCCACGCCCCATGCACCGCTTCCTTTGCCTTCTCCGCCACATTCTTCACTGTCTCCACCGTCTTCTCCGTCGCTGAAGCCGTAACATCCTCCGTTGTCTCCTTTGCCCTAGATGCCATATCGGCAGCTCTATTAGCACCTTCTTTTGTTTGATCAGCTATGGTCCCTGCAGCATCCTTGGTATCTTCCTTTGTGTGGTGTGCATAGCCTTCAGCTTTGTCTTTCATTTCTTGTGCTCTCTCTTTGGCTTCGTCCATTCCTTCTCTCATTGTTTCTTTGGCTCTCTCGGAACCATCGTAGACTTCAGGATTTGGCTTTGTAGAGGAATCATACCTGTTGGATCGTGACTGGCTTGTTCCTTGTGCTCCATTTCTCCACTGAAAAAATCATAAACCATTTTATACGGGTTAGATTTAACGTAGAATAAATCACCATTTCAACCCCTTAAATCATAGGTATCCAACACATTGATATATGCTTTCAAAAAATTACGGTGACTAATATGAATAAAGGATATATATTATATGTCTCTATATGAAATAAAGGATATATATTATGTCTCTAAAAGTTTTCATTTCGTATTTCGAACCACTCAAAAGGTTATTTTTTTACAAATAAAAAATATAATTCACATGACAACTAGCAACAGGAAACGATGTATCTTTGTCCGAATTGGAAGCATAAAATGTACCACATGTTTTTCTTAAAAAATATCTTCCTAAAATTAATGTAAAATGATAGTATAAAATGTGACTAACCATGTACTAATGACAATGTTCCAAATCTCTTTTAATTGAAATGATATTAATGTGAGACATAATTTGTAACAAGGTTTGGCAAGGCATAACCAGATCTTATACCCCAAAATCATCTTATCTTTATTTCCGTTCTCAATCAGTATCCTCCAATAATATAAAAATATTAAAATCCTCCAATAATTTAAAAATATTAAATTATATTGTTTTTAAAATTATTTTAAATTAAGTGTCATTTTTTTATTGGACTGAGACATGAGACAAAAGTTGAGAGGTAAAAAACATATATGTCTTTCTACTGAAAAAAGATTTGACTAATGTACTACTCTGAAGAAAGAATAAATTGTAAGAATGAAGTTATATATACATACATCTGAATAGTTAGAAGAATTGGCCAAGACAAGCCTGGAGGGTTTGAAAGAAGACTTTAGGAAGAGTGAGTGGGTGTCAGGGAAAGACTTTTGGAAGCGAAAAAAGAGGGCGTTTCTGGTTATGAACATGGCTGCCATAATTTCTCTCGTGTTTCTGGTTATTTAGCTTAGTTACAATGATGTTCAATTTTGATGAAGCCTGAATAGTTTATCACCGTTTTTGCATATGCAACTGCATGTTTGAAATATAATGTGGCAACCAAGTTGGTTGACACGTGGATGAAGTTAGCCACGTGTGCTACACTCTCCATTCAAATTGGACTCTGATACGCTTTTGTATAATTCATGCTTGTGGTGTTGGAGCTTTCTCCTTCTCACAAGTGGGAACCTGGACATATATCACTAGAGTTGTTGGTATTTTTAATTTTGGAATTGGATTCTTTGAATAATATGCAGTTAGATATCTAAAAATATATTCTAGGCCTAGAAATGAAACTCTTATGGTCTTAAGTAAATCAATGGATGCAAATGAGGCTCGCTACTCTAAACTACATTGCGTAGTTCTCAAAAATCATGAAAGTAAGAGAATGAAGTTCATAGAATATCAACTATTACCAATATAACGGCTAATACTAATAATGTTTATTAATTATTAATTGTATTAAATTATGGTTCAAAATGTAAAATACGACGACCATAATATTATGAAATTTGAAAAAAAAAATCAATTATATTCTGATTAAAATAGCGTATCGGTGACATTTTCTTTATAATTACATGCAAATATGTTAAACCGTAATCATAATTAAAATTTCTGAACAACTTTTTCATTTACTTTTGCGACACAGGTTGACATTTTATCTCCCTTCTCTGCTTTTTCTTCCTCTTCTCTTTCTCCCATTCTTCTCTTTCTCCCTTTTCCCTAAGTCATGGTAGAGCTGGTAACATAGGTTGTCCAACAACTGGACCAGTTTAAAAACGTTTGGTCAGGCAGCCTAACAAATGATAACTTGAGCTTGACAAGAATTTTAATGTGGTCGTGCAGATTTTATGGTCGTCCTGTGGTTAGAATGAAACACAGATATCTACGGAGACATTTTTGTGTAATTGGTGTTCAAACTTTACCCACCCATCTTTAAAGAAATTGGGACTGATCTGTTTTGCTTAACAATGCTAATTTCATTTGCCGGTGTTAATATAGATAACAGCTGGTTGGATGCTGAGGCATGTAGGTTTAAACTTCAAAGGCTGAGGTGGTGGTCCGTGAAGGGTTTAGGTTTACTCTTAAAACTTTTGAGACTTACAAGAGAAAGAGGACATGTAGCACCGACAACTAATCACTTTCTGTGTAGTAGCTATGTAATGAGATGAAAGGAATATTATATTAAACAATTACGAACTTTCATTTCACAGCAAGTATTTTAGCACAATTACTTCAATAATTAAGCCAATTACTAACTTCACTAGAAGTTTATGTCCATACCAGCTATCCGTTGTTCATGCTTATAAACTTTCATAAAATGAAAATTCGAAGTTTGAACAAGTTATCATAAATTGAAAATTGATTGTTTTAATTGATTATCTCAATACCAATCTGTTGTCATCTTTACTATCCATCTCAATCATATTCCCATATACTTGACATTCCTACTTACTTTATATACAAATCTAAAATATAGCATAATTTATTGCCATACAACACAAACTATCTCCAATTTATTTAAGATTTCTTACAAGTAAAGGCTAAGCAGTAGAAGAAGATTCTAATTCAACAACCTTAATTTCTTTCCCTAATAACCCTTCCTCTGATCATCATAAACCTTCCCAGCTCTTTTTCTAAGTTCAATAACATCCTCATCCATGTTCACACCCCTCCCATCATTATCATCATCATCATCATCATCATTCTTTCCAATCACAGTTTCCTTTACCTTTTGTGTTGTATCCTTGGTCGCATCCCACGCCCCATGCACCGCTTCCTTTGCCTTCTCCGCCACATTCTTCACTGTCTCCACCGTCTTCTCCGTCGCTGAAGCCGTAACATCCTCCGTTGTCTCCTTTGCCCTAGATGCCATATCGGCAGCTCTATTAGCACCTTCTTTTGTTTGATCAGCTATGGTCCCTGCAGCATCCTTGGTATCTTCCTTTGTGTGGTGTGCATAGCCTTCAGCTTTGTCTTTCATTTCTTGTGCTCTCTCTTTGGCTTCGTCCATTCCTTCTCTCATTGTTTCTTTGGCTCTCTCGGAACCATCGTAGACTTCAGGATTTGGCTTTGTAGAGGAATCATACCTGTTGGATCGTGACTGGCTTGTTCCTTGTGCTCCATTTCTCCACTGAAAAAATCATAAACCATTTTATACGGGTTAGATTTAACGTAGAATAAATCACCATTTCAACCCCTTAAATCATAGGTATCCAACACATTGATATATGCTTTCAAAAAATTACGGTGACTAATATGAATAAAGGATATATATTATATGTCTCTATATGAAATAAAGGATATATATTATGTCTCTAAAAGTTTTCATTTCGTATTTCGAACCACTCAAAAGGTTATTTTTTTACAAATAAAAAATATAATTCACATGACAACTAGCAACAGGAAACGATGTATCTTTGTCCGAATTGGAAGCATAAAATGTACCACATGTTTTTCTTAAAAAATATCTTCCTAAAATTAATGTAAAATGATAGTATAAAATGTGACTAACCATGTACTAATGACAATGTTCCAAATCTCTTTTAATTGAAATGATATTAATGTGAGACATAATTTGTAACAAGGTTTGGCAAGGCATAACCAGATCTTATACCCCAAAATCATCTTATCTTTATTTCCGTTCTCAATCAGTATCCTCCAATAATATAAAAATATTAAAATCCTCCAATAATTTAAAAATATTAAATTATATTGTTTTTAAAATTATTTTAAATTAAGTGTCATTTTTTTATTGGACTGAGACATGAGACAAAAGTTGAGAGGTAAAAAACATATATGTCTTTCTACTGAAAAAAGATTTGACTAATGTACTACTCTGAAGAAAGAATAAATTGTAAGAATGAAGTTATATATACATACATCTGAATAGTTAGAAGAATTGGCCAAGACAAGCCTGGAGGGTTTGAAAGAAGACTTTAGGAAGAGTGAGTGGGTGTCAGGGAAAGACTTTTGGAAGCGAAAAAAGAGGGCGTTTCTGGTTATGAACATGGCTGCCATAATTTCTCTCGTGTTTCTGGTTATTTAGCTTAGTTACAATGATGTTCAATTTTGATGAAGCCTGAATAGTTTATCACCGTTTTTGCATATGCAACTGCATGTTTGAAATATAATGTGGCAACCAAGTTGGTTGACACGTGGATGAAGTTAGCCACGTGTGCTACACTCTCCATTCAAATTGGACTCTGATACGCTTTTGTATAATTCATGCTTGTGGTGTTGGAGCTTTCTCCTTCTCACAAGTGGGAACCTGGACATATATCACTAGAGTTGTTGGTATTTTTAATTTTGGAATTGGATTCTTTGAATAATATGCAGTTAGATATCTAAAAATATATTCTAGGCCTAGAAATGAAACTCTTATGGTCTTAAGTAAATCAATGGATGCAAATGAGGCTCGCTACTCTAAACTACATTGCGTAGTTCTCAAAAATCATGAAAGTAAGAGAATGAAGTTCATAGAATATCAACTATTACCAATATAACGGCTAATACTAATAATGTTTATTAATTATTAATTGTATTAAATTATGGTTCAAAATGTAAAATACGACGACCATAATATTATGAAATTTGAAAAAAAAAATCAATTATATTCTGATTAAAATAGCGTATCGGTGACATTTTCTTTATAATTACATGCAAATATGTTAAACCGTAATCATAATTAAAATTTCTGAACAACTTTTTCATTTACTTTTGCGACACAGGTTGACATTTTATCTCCCTTCTCTGCTTTTTCTTCCTCTTCTCTTTCTCCCATTCTTCTCTTTCTCCCTTTTCCCTAAGTCATGGTAGAGCTGGTAACATAGGTTGTCCAACAACTGGACCAGTTTAAAAACGTTTGGTCAGGCAGCCTAACAAATGATAACTTGAGCTTGACAAGAATTTTAATGTGGTCGTGCAGATTTTATGGTCGTCCTGTGGTTAGAATGAAACACAGATATCTACGGAGACATTTTTGTGTAATTGGTGTTCAAACTTTACCCACCCATCTTTAAAGAAATTGGGACTGATCTGTTTTGCTTAACAATGCTAATTTCATTTGCCGGTGTTAATATAGATAACAGCTGGTTGGATGCTGAGGCATGTAGGTTTAAACTTCAAAGGCTGAGGTGGTGGTCCGTGAAGGGTTTAGGTTTACTCTTAAAACTTTTGAGACTTACAAGAGAAAGAGGACATGTAGCACCGACAACTAATCACTTTCTGTGTAGTAGCTATGTAATGAGATGAAAGGAATATTATATTAAACAATTACGAACTTTCATTTCACAGCAAGTATTTTAGCACAATTACTTCAATAATTAAGCCAATTACTAACTTCACTAGAAGTTTATGTCCATACCAGCTAAGTTCAAAAGGTTTGATGACGACTTTAATCAAATTATTTATTAAATGAGATGTAATAGGCAGGCTAAGAGATACCAACAGAAAAACTTGATAAAAATTCCAACACCCAAATACTCCTTAAATTCAAATGAACTCTCAAACACAACATTAAGAAATACTTAAAGAAACTCCATGTATTTAAATATCAAAATCATAAATGTTAATCATTACCATCCTCAAGGAATAGGACTACCAAAATCTAGGATGAAGATTAAGCTTCATGTCCATCTCTGAAAGAAGATTATGCTGTGACAGATGGTTTGGTAGCACTGGAAAGTCTGGATCTCTTCTTGGCCAAGCTCTCACTGCGGCGTTCCCTCTGCTCCTTCAGCCTGGAAGCTAGGAGTTTCTGATACTCAGCTGCATCGGATTTTGACTTAGCAATTCTCTTTTTCTTATCTGCAATCCTTGCTCGCTTCCTTTGGAGTGTCAAAGGAGTGACCAGACGTTGTATCTTTGGAGCTTTGCTCACCTTTTTCCCTGCAATCAAACACCCACACTACTAAGACTAGAATTCTTTATATATCTGATCAATTTAAGTGGATGTCCCTAAGGTGCCTCAAATTTGGAATCATACAACTCTTCTATTCAAATGGATGCTACAGCATGAAACTCTAAAATCCATGATAATTGTGCATGGCACGATTTCATATTTTAAAACATCATAGAAAACTATATTGTCAGCCGCACATGTTAAATTGTCAAGTTTTTTCAAGGAATTAGGAAAAGTACAAGTATGAAGAATGAAAGTCATACTCTACTCAAAAAATTGTTTGCCCACAGTATAGCATAACATGACCACTGTGCTTGATGCAAAAGAGCCAACAGTGGACAAACCCATATGAGCAGTGTGAGTGCAATAATCATCTAACAATTGAATAAACTCAAACTATGGACTTGGCAGTTCAATATAGAAATTAGGTTGCTTAACCAGTTATTCAATAGCACTCGCATATAGACTGACAGATAACTTTTGGGCACTGAGCAACGGACACTTACCATTTTTTGTGGTAAAGGTACGACGGTATGTGTTAACATACTTCCTCACATCATCCTCCTTAGAAAGGTTGAACAGCTTGCGGATCTTGGATGCTCTCTTTGGCCCCCTCATCCTTGGCTTCTCAATGTCAGTCAAGCCAGGTAAATCATTATCACCCTTCTTCACAATGACCAGGTTCAAAACAGAGAGGTCAGGGCTGACAATGCATCCACGAACAGACTTTCTCCTACGCTCTCCAGTACGCCTCCCATATCCACGGAAGCAAGGTGTCCCTGCTCAGATGACATAAATAACATTAACCAAGTCTGGAAAATAACTAAGTATTTGAATCACAAGTCTGCCAAACAAATTCCTTGAGGAAGCCAATATTCATTGCATAAGGAGACAGGGATTGTCACTTAACAATTGTGTTTCTAAGTATCCCATTTGATAAAATAAAAGGAAAAAAATTAATCTATTAAATAAACATGACACGGGAATACTGTACAAATTCAAGGTAGTGTTCAATGTAGAACAAGGCAGTTTAATCAAGGCCATGGACAGCAAACACCAGATATCGTAATATTTTTATAAAGAACCAGAAAATTTTAAAATAAAATACATTGAAGCTTTTAGTAATCCTACCTCTGTGAAGCAAGAGACGGACACGACCAGGGGTCAGTACACCCTGCTTCATCGGGAATCCTTGCTTGTCACAACCCCCGGTGATTTTGAAGACGTATCCTTTAAATTCCTGTCAGTAGAGGACAATAGATAACTTACTAGCATAAATATATTTTCCTCAAAAAAATTGGCAGAGGCACTGAAAGTTTCAAACCCAAGAGCATACCTCCCCTAGAGCATCACCAAGCACCTCCTGTGAGATCCTCTTGTCCCAAAATGCCCGGCTGCAAATTAAAGTAGAATAACATTAAAAAACAATCAAGCACTAGGACAAGTCAACTATATGACTTAAATAATGACACAATGCAATCCTGTAAATTGTCGCCAAAATTGGGTGTATACATAAATCATATATCTTTAGACAAACCCTCTAAATGTAAATCCTACTTAATATTTTCGTTGAAGTTATTTTCGGTCTCCTGTTACCTCTAACTAACATGAGAGTATCATCTAATATAATCTCCTTACTAGGGGCCTCCCATGGGTCTTTTGGACATAAGCCCAAACCACATAATATGTAGCGTGATTTACCATCTGCTCAGTATAAGGTTCTACCTCAACTTTCTCCTACTTTGTCTAGGGTTACCACTCGTCTAAAGCTTGAGAGTCAAATAAAATTTAAACAACATGAAATATCCGCATAGTACCAAAAAAATCGTTCATCAAACATTGGAACTCCCCACGGCAAATACACTGAATAATACTGAAGATTAAATTCCACTGGTGTTCAATGTTCAATTTATACGAATAATGTAATGGAAACAAGTATTATATTTCCAATACACAAACTAAGTAGTATATATCAATCATTTAAATTTATAATCAAACAGAACATATTAAGAAAACATGTGATAAACCTAAACAATCACCCGAGAGAAAATCAAAATGAACGGAGTCCAAAACATCAAGACCACAAAACAATAATGAAGGAACTCGTCGTCGGAAAAGTGAAAAAATTATATGAGAAACAAATGAAGGAAAAACGAAAATTACAGCTTCAGATCGTCATCGATTTCAAGCTTCTTCTGGCATCCAGTGGTGGGGTTTGCAATGTTGAACTGCACATTAAATTGAAGATGTTTGAGCAAATACAAGAAAATCAAATCGGGGCACAAATGAAATTAGGGTTTTGAAACAAAGAAGCACCTTCATTTTGCAATCTCGTCCTTATTCAGCCGCAGCGAAGTCTGAGTGCTATGGAAACTTAGAACATGCGGCTAAGCTCTAAAACTGAAGGAAGTAGGGTTTTAAGCATTATGGCATTTTTATACACTACTCGTCCTCTATTTTGGGCCTCTCAAATGGGCTACACATTCTTAAACTCACACTAAAAACTTCACCATCTATTGAATTTGGAAGAAGAAGTTTTTTATATTGTCATATTATTATATCATTTACTATTGAATTTGGAAGAAAAACTTCACCATTCATAAACTCACATTATATCATTTACACATTCATAAACTCACACTAAAATTCAAATGAAGGATGAATGATACACTGACTATATATTGTCAGAATATATATATTATACTCTTAAAAAATTTCAATTTACCCTCATTGTTACAAAATTCCCAAAAAACCATATTATTGTAGTTTATTAAAATAAAAAACAAGAGACATTAAATTTTTTTATATTGTCATTACAATATTCATATTTGATAATGATTGACTTTCAAAAATAAGGGATACAAATAAATGATAAATATTATAATAAAACTATATAATTTTTATACAAACAAGGTAAAAGTCCTTAATAATAAATATTATGTTGAATGCATAATGATGAATATTATACCAAAGTAACCATATATGCCTAAGGATCAATTATGGTAGTTGATATCTTATTCCCTTTTATATATTTGTTTTTTATGAAAGATTATTATGCAGGCTGGATATAGAGATGCAACATATATACTTTAGTTGAAATACAGATGGGAAGACTTGACTATGATTCACTTGGTGATTTTACCTATGCTGGTTGGACAAGTCTGATTACGGAAAACCCTGAAAAGTTTGGATCACATAGTTTTGTCATAATAATATTCTTTATAAAGTTTTATCACTTGCCCATCTAAAATATGAGTTGATTTAATGGTATAAGATCTTACTTGATTTCTAAGGTTGAAGATTTAATTCCTGACAGCAACATTTATTATAAGGGGCAATACAAACCCAAAAATAATTAATTCCTTACTAAAAAATGTAAAATAATTCAAAATACTATTTGTAATACCAAAAAAAATTGCAATTCTAAAATATTTTACTTTAACCTTTCTATATGTATTAAAGTGTTTTGTTGAAAGTGTATACTCACATCTGTAAAACAACACTAGTGAACCATATTTATGTAAGCAACCTCATACTTCATGATTCTTAGCAAACATGTTTTATTGGATTTCTAAAGATAGTTATCTAATTTTATAATATGAAATGTATATTGGAATATTTTTTTGTATAAGTAAAAGAATTTTAGTTATTATGCATTATACAACTTCAACTCGATTCATTGCATCAGATAATGCATTGAATCCATTAGTTTTTTTGGTACTACAAGAAGTACTTCTCATCTTATAAGTAAAGAATTAATTATTTTTGGGCTCGTGGCTGCCCTTTCTAACATGTGTTGCTTTTAGGAATTAAACCTTTAATATTTTGGACATCTCAGAATCTCACGAAACTTACACCATTAGACTAATATTTTGTTGGTATTAAACTTAAAATACAGTAAATTCATCTTGAATATAAAAAAATATTGTTTTGCGTTGAAGTTGGTCTAATATCTCATTTTGAAAGAAATTATTTGAATGCTTTATATTTTGAAGTCTTTGCAAAGTTTTAAATCAACAATAATTCTCAACTATATTTCTTGAATAAAAATATATGTAATGATAGTGTATAAATTTTATATATTGTTATTGTATATTCAATCATTCATATTTAATTATTATTGACTATTCAAACAAAATAATACAAATGAATAATAAATAATATGATATACTAATTATATATACAATGATAATACATAAATCTTAGAGTTTAACTAATACAAACTCACTCCATGTAATAACTCCTTAATTTCCCTATTCATCCAAAGAAAACCCTTTTACTTTTTATACTATTACTTTCTCCCTCAAGATAACATGGCTCATTGATATTATTTTATCACTTTTTATTTTTTTTATTTTATCCGATGTGTTCTCACAATTTTATTTTCATTTTATATTCCACTATTAGATGTCACCATTCACCCAATCCAATTCTCAACTCTCCAAAGTCTCATCCTTTTAAGCTTCAGGATAATCTTCACTCTCTCCCTTCATTCCTCCATCTATGGCTTCAGCTTCTGCAACTCTATCTTCCCTTTCCTCTCTCTCCCTTCACACCCATTCTCGTTTCTCTCTCTTCCCCACACCCCAAAAACTCACCTTTTCTCTCCGCCCCAAAACCCCATCACTTCTCTCCACCACCACCACCACCACCACCACCACCGTCGCCAAATCCAAACCCTCAAATGAAAACGACACTGATACTACCTTCGTCGACACCGTGAACCCAGAAGAAGCTCTCTCCTTCGACCCTCCACAGCCCCCAGAAGACTTCATCCCGCCACCATCAATCGACGACGGCCCTTTAGAAACCGAAGACGAAATCTCCGCCGCGTATGAAGAGCTATATGGCCCTGCATACAGCGGAGTGAGCGTGCTCGGAAACGATATACACGTGATGGACTCGAAGATGAAGAAGGCTACTGGGTTCGGGTCAAAAGTGAAGAAAGAGAAGATTCGCGATGGGTTTGAAGAGAGAGTGGTTCAGGTGAGAAGGGTAACGAAAGTGGTTAAAGGAGGGAAACAAATGAGGTTCAGAGCTATTGTTGTTGTTGGGGATAAGAAAGGAAATGTGGGTGTTGGAGTTGGAAAAGCTAAGGAGGTTATTGCTGCTGTTCAGAAATCTGCTATTGATGCTAGAAGGAATATAATCCCTGTTCCTATGACCAAGTACTCCACTTTTCCGCATAGGTATGGTTGGTTTTCGACACTTTCGATTTTTATGTTTGGGTTAGTTCCTATTTTCATTTATGAAAATGATATTATGTTCTGAACTTAGTTTAAACTTACATTGTGTTTACCAGCATAATTGTGTGGAAGTATGGTCGATATGGCCACAATTGTGGTTGGAGAGTACCAAATTACAATTCATAATTTGCATTTGCAGACATCAATTCAAAACTTTGTTTTTGAATTTGATTTTTTTTATCGTAGAGGTCTTTGTTTAAATTTTAAGGTGGAGTGGGTACACTGTATGCAAATGTCAGAAATGTGTCTGCAATTTTTTATGAAAGCAGATATTATTGATCATCGTATACTTCAAAATGAATGCAGATATTTCTTGTGCCTTCTGCATAACAATCAAAATCCAATCTTTTCTGTTTTATGACCAAAGGGAAAATAAAGAAGAAAGTAAGATGAACTTCTATGTTAAATGGTATTGTGGAGCCTAGTTATATTGTACTAGTAAATTGTGAATGTTGCTGACCTGGTATTATTTGAGCTATGCTTATGCTTTTAATATTATTTGTATAAATAGGAGCATATAAGGTCGGTGTTATATTCCAATTAATCAGAATCTCGTAAATACATTATACTTTCTTCTGCTCCATCTCTATTCCTCCTATCCCTCTTCCCTTTGACAATGCCCCTGATGGTGATATAATAGGCATTTAGTTGCATTGTGTCTATCAATATTCAGATGGCCCCAGTTTAGGGTGATCAATAAAAGACATGTCAGGTGCTATGCATCAAGTTGCTTAATGTAGACCTAAGTTTTGGTGTGTATGATTTCCACATACTCGCATTATCCTTTGACTTTTACTGTGTAACCTTGAAATCTATTCATAATCCACCTTCATATCTGACCTTCTTCTAGCTATCTGTGTATATAGACATTATTGGGTCCTCAAATCAAAATTAGAAAACCATTTTGCAGTATTGTGAAGTGTTCTTGAGACTTGATTCTAAGAATATAATGGTTACTTCGTAACCTTGATCATTGAGGAGATGTAATTGACATTAACTTCCTATTATTTTAGTGGCCTCTACTTTTGTCTGCATTTGAAGAATTGAAGTTTTTACTTTTCCTTTTCACCCCACACTCCTTCGAAGAGAGTATTGAACATGGTTCTGCCTGTTTAAGTTGCCTACCACGTATAATGTACTGAATGGAGCATGCATTTTCTATTATCATTCTCCTGTCATAAATTGTTGCATACAGAATGGGTGCATTTCATGAAAATTCATTGCTGTTGAGAGATGATTTTATTGAGTTCAGTCCTGAATTGTGAATAAAAATCAGGTGTCTGATGGTGGTCCAAGGTACTTGGTACTATGATCACTTTCGCAACAGTAATTCGTATCATGTCTGATTACAATCAACCAAACACTGTTCAGGAGGTTCCCCAAATCCACCTGGAATTGAAGAGCTGAGTTTTTTTCTTGATTATTGTTGGTACATTCAAAGGGTGAGCTGTAGCGCAACAACAAAGTTGCTTGTCTTGTGACCTGAAGGTCATGATTTCAAATCCTGGTACCAGCCTATTCACTTGCGAGGATAAAACTGCATATATGTACTCGAGACTCCACTTAGTGTTAGCCTCATGCAAGTGTGCAACGAGCCATCGCTTTTCTTTAGAGTTGGTAAATTCATTTCACAATATAGGAAGTCCGTCAATGACTAAGACAATCTCCAATCTAGATTAACTGGCCTTGTGATCTAAGAAGCTAGCACGATACTTACATGTAGGGAGTATGTATTACAAATTATAAGTTGCTCTAATTCTACATAGCTGCTACTAATTTTGTCATTCAAAATGTTTTTTCAGAGCCGATGGAGATTTTGGAGCTGCAAAGGTAATGCTGAGACCCGCTTCTCCGGGTACTGGAGTCATTGCCGGAGGGGCTGTGAGAATTGTTCTTGAAATGGCAGGTGTTGAGAATGCTTTAGGAAAGCAACTAGGAAGTAACAATGCACTCAACAATGCCAGAGCAACTGTTGCTGCTGTGCAGAAAATGAGGCAGTTTCGTGAGGTTGCTGAGCAACGAGGGATCCCAATGGAAGAATTATGGAAGTAAATGAAATTTGTGAAGCCAATGTGATCTATTTTTTATAAGCTACGTGATTTTTGTAACTCAATCTTTGTGATTTAGAACTGGTTCCTTAGTTCCTTGGTATGAAATTGAAAAGGTGAGGCCACATTTGTTGAAAGTTTTATGGATGTAACAATTTCTTCAAAAAGTTACTTATTCAACTTGTATCAAAATTGAAGATATTTTTAACCAGCTTGTCTGTCTGTATTTATGGCTTGATTTTATGTTTACCTTTCGGCATAGTCGATTCTAGAAAGGTTAAGCTTCTCCCAAACCGGTGGTGCTAGATGGTAATTATTGTAAATGTTTTTATTTATGATATCATTCAACTTGACCAATTAATTTAAACAACACAACCTTAACCAAAAAGTTTAGGTAATCTATTGGAAGATATAAGAAATGTGATATATTCCTCTTAAATTAACTTCAAAAGCCTTATCAACTCGTTCGGGTTGGGCCAAATTATTGCAGCTTAGTAAAATTTGTTAGCCCACTAATTTGTATGCAGCTCATGGGTTGAGTCAGCAGGAAGGCATTGAACACTGGCTCCAATTGTTGAAAATAACATAGTTATTCTTATGGCTATTTCTAGGTGAAAAAACATTGAATTTTTAAATTAAAAATTTCGACAATAAAACTATCTTATAACCAAATTATTTTTGGATCCGAGCAAACACACCTTACTTGAAAAATTCTTTAGAAAATACTACCATCAGATTTCATTTGTTATATGAATCTTACATATGGAGTCACATTCATGCAAAAGTTGATATGAGGAGAAAATGTTCTCCTTTGAGTATAAAGGAGCAGAGGACCTCACGAGTCAAAGGTCAATATTAGTATCTTAAATATGAAATTCAGTTATTATAAGACTTGTCTTTCAATTTATAACAAATGCATGGGAGTCATGTCTTTTTCAACTAGAAATCCTTGACATTGAAAAGATACTCTATTTAGCATTCATAGCCCAAAATCACGTTAAATCACAAATAACACACGCACGAGAATGAATACCCTTCAACCCCAAAAATTAATCATCTCCTCACACCTATTCATTCACATATATCCTTCTCTTCCGGTCCTCTACAAGGGCAAGAATAAAAGCAACTTTAAGAAACCTTTCTCTTTTCCTTTTATATTTCCCAACCCTACAAATATTACTCACTACTACCTTGTCCATATCTCACAATGAACTTCAACCTTATGCTTGTTTTATTCCTCTTGGCCTTGGCCATGGTGGCTGAAGCATCCGAAATTCAGGACATTGACATTAATCATGTCACTACCATTGGTGATCTCATTGGAGATGATAATGACGAGTTGCTAGACTCAGAAGTGAACCGCCGCACCCTGAGGGGACGAAGTAGGTACATTGGTTATAATTCTCTTAGGGCTAACCAAGTGCCATGCGGTAATCGTGGACGATCATACTACAATTGCCAACAAAGGGGTAGAGCCAACCCTTACCGTCGTGGTTGCACTGCGGTTACACATTGTGCCAGAAATGTTCATTAAATCAACACATGAAGCTGATTATTACCAGCAGGAAGATCCATATCAATATATATTCGATAGGCTATATGCCCAGGAAGAGCAAATACTACTCAGCCCTATTCTAAAAGGGTTAGACAAGCCCTTATATTGAGAAATAATAAACAACATTAAGTTTGACATTATTATATGTAATATTTGAATTTCAAAAAATATCTAGTAAGATTTTGAACCCATGTTTTGGCCTTCATCTTTGATTAGGACTTGTTAGTGTATTTAAGAGACTACAATTTTTATGGAGAGTATAAAAAACTGCTCATTTTTTTGTTTTGCATTGTTGGAATTTGGTTTGTTGAAAAACGTTATTAGTGAGAACTTTTAGGTGTGAAAACTAAAAAATTCTCAAGTCTCACATAGAAGAATTTTGAAAAAAACAACTCACAAGTCTCACATTGGAGAGACGAGGAACTTGGAAAAAAATCTCATGTTATAAATAGAGGTTTTCTCCCCTTATTATAACTTGCCCCAAGTTGAATGCACTTTCATTCAACGTTTTCTTTCTCCCTCATTTTTTCCGCCATGGATTTTCGACAACCTTCTCCCCCTTTCTTTTCGTGGTACTAAGAATTGACACATGCAGCCAAATTGCGGGAATTTTGACAATTAACACTAGTGGTCATATTGTGAGAACTTCGAGAATTGACATGAGTAGCCATATTGTGGGAATCTCGAGAATTGACACTGGTAGCCATATTGAGGTGGATGTATTTGAGATCGATTCTTACAATGCAGTAAGAATTTGATAATAGAGATCTAGGCTTTGCTTGCACATTTTAGGCAGTGTCATGATATATCTTAAAGAGAGTGAACTAGTCATGACTTAGCAAGTAAATATTATTTCGTGCCATTTATAATTGTTTTGCAGCAACATGCATTTATCCTTTCTTTCTCTTAGAAATGGGCATTTCGAGAACTGATACTGGTAGTCAGATTGTGGGAAAAGAATTGGCACGAGTAGTCATATTGTGAGAACTTCGAGAATTGACATGGGTAGCCATATTGTGGGAATCTCGAGAATTGACATTGGTAGTCATATTGTGGTGGATGTATTTGAGATCGGTTCTTACAATGCAGTAAGAATTTGATAACAGAGATCTAGGCTTTGCTTGCACATTTTAGGCAGTGTCATGATATATCTTAAAGAGAGTGAACTAGTTGTGACTCAACAAGTAAATATTATTTCGTGTCGTTTATAATTGTTTTGCAGCAACATGCATTTATCCTTTCTTTCTCTTAGAAAAGTGCTCATTAATATCACATTCAAGGATAAGTTGAGATTCTTGAATAACACAATTACTATTTGCCAAAGTTTAAACTTTAAACAACTAATTACATTTAAATATAGTGGTTCTACTTATTCATGGAGGAATTGCTTCATTAATTGTGTGTGTTTAGTGATGCTAATGTGAAATGGAGCATTTTGGTTATAATTGGGTTTCAGAATTGGTTGCATGGGCGATGTAGTTTCATGCCAAGCAAAAAGCAAGAACAATCCAAATTAGGTGGTTGATTTGAAAATGTTAATTTAAAATTGTTCCTCACTAGATCCAACATGAAGAGTTACTTTTCTAAATAAGTTATATTAATGCCCAATATCTAAACTGGGTCTCAAAATCTTCTTTCTTGAAATTTCTTTTCAAATTGGCTATTTTGTAACCGGTTTAAATATATATGTGTGTATATATATATATATTAAAAAATCGCTATTTGACATCAAATTGTATATTAAAGAGAAAAATAGAGAGAAAAACTTAATCAGAAATCTATTATTCTCAACATCAAATTCACTCTGAATCTAACAAATGTAATAACATAGGTTACAATAAATGTAATAACAAAGATAACTTACATGACAATAAGGACAGTGTTAAACCAACATGTACAAATAATGTTAATACAACAAATGTTATTCTGAAACACAACTTCCTTGCATTTGAGGCAAATGCGAGGTTATTGGGTTGCACTTGGGAAATGGAAAGAAGCTCTTATTTCCAATAGAACTTCACCTGATTTCCAACTCAGCTAGGAAGACTTCAGCTCCTTAAGCTGCAATAATAATGACAATAATACAAACATAGAAATATAACACAGCATCTATATAAACTAAAAATGATGAAGTAACAAGAAAACATCAATTATGCTAAATCACTATATATACAACAAATGGAAAAAAATGTAGCAACTTGTTAAAAAGAACAAATCAAGTATATGAGGTGCATTTTAAAAAGAATATAACTCACCATTCATTTGACATGTGGCATGTACACCATCTGTTCATTCATTAAAAGTAGGTACCATTGAAGATAAGAAAAGAGCACCAGAAATATTAAAAGTATGATATGTTAGGGTTAAATGTTTGTATACTTCTCCACTTTGAATCTAAGTCACGCCATATAACAATTGCAACGAGATCTAGTTTGGAGTTCATACCATCATTATATTTGACTTACCCTATATGTCAAGGAATGTTATTACAAAAATTTCACCCACATTTTCTCCAAGGGATAAAATTAATACAATGTCTTACATCAACAATCTTCTTGTGTGAAAGATTATTCGAAATCAAGTTCTTCTTCTATATGTCTTTCTTAGTAGTTTTTCTTTTACGTTTACCATATATAACATTAATATTCTCCACCTTATAATTTACTCGATCTTCAGTGACGACTTTAAAAGTAATTCCATTTTCCCGAAATCCATTAAAAACACTTTCTCAAAATAGGATATAGGTGATTAACTATTAGAAATCTTCAATTCTAAATGATCTTGCTTTCATAACTCAGTTGAAGGTAGCTAGCTTGTGCCTTCTTCACATATAAGGCATGTTTTATGTCCCATAACACTATCCACTTAAGTTTTGTATGCTTTGTGCCTTCTTCACATACAAGGTATGCTTTATGTTATATAATAACATGGCGCACATATTGAAATATTCACGTGGATTTTTGTCAAAAGCATTCACCCTTTCCTCCTACAAAGTCTGAAAGTCATAAATCAAGGGACTTACATAAACATTTGTCATATCTTGGTTGTTTTGAATTAGAAATCGTCATACCTATTGGAAAAGTAATGCATCTAAGATTAGAGAAGTGTGAGAATATTTCGTTATTTTATTTATGAGAGAAAAATGAATTTATACAAGTGTTGGCATGTTGCTTGTAACTGAAGCAACCGAATAAAATGCCAAAAAGAATCTAAACTAACTTAACTAAAATAACAGATTTGTTAATAAGCACATGTCAAAATAAAGTGCTCTACTACAATCCATTCTTCTAGAAGAAAACATATGGCTGCCCAAGGAGAGGAGAAGTCCTTGGTGCGTCAATCTGATTTTGTTGATGCGCCATGCGCCAGGTCTGATGCACCATGACTAATGCATCTTGGTGCGCCAATCTCTGGTCCAGCTGATGCACCATTCCTGACCCACCTTGGTGCGCCAAGTCGCCTTGCTGCTGATGCGCTAAGCCTGATCCACCTTGGTGCGCCAAGTCGCCGTGCTGCTGATGCGCCAAGCCTGATACACCTTGATGCGCCAAGTCACCTTGCTGATGCGCCAAGCCTGATGCAACATCCTCTGTCAGGACCAATATTCATGATGCATCAACCTCGGTAAGGACCAACAATCCTGATGCATCATTCTGATATAGTATCCTCGGTCAATGTGAATATTTTGGCTGCATCATAAACATGGCAATATTTAATATGATATCTTCATTACCTCATCAAGCTGGAGAGTATATGTTAATAACTCCTAGCTTGGGAAGCATAGTATGAAACAAGGCAGGTTCTAATGCCTTTGTAAGTATATTAGCTGCTTGAGCAGTTGTGGTGATAGGTAATAATTGAAACAAGTTATTTTGAAGCCTTTCACGAACCACATGGCAATCTATTTCAATGTGTTTAGTTCTTTCATGAAAAACAGAGTTAGCAACAATGAATTTTGCAGAGTTATTGTCAAAGAAAAGAATAGCAAGTTTCTTAAAAGAAATGGCAAGATCATTCATAAGATAAGTGAGCCATTGCACCTCACAAGATGCAACATCCAAAGCACGATACTCTGCCTCAGAAGAAGACCTTGAAACAATGTTATGTTTCTTTGATTTCCAAGAAACCAATGAGTCTCCAAGAAACATACAATATCCAGAAATGGATTTTCTAGTATCAGGGCATGTAGCCCAATCAGAATCACTGTAACCATTAATTTGCAATGGAGAGGAAGAGGGATAGAACAAACCTTGATCGAGTGTACCTTTGATATACCTTAATACTCTAGTCATTACTTTGTGATGATTAATGGTGGGGGCTGCCATAAATTGGCTTAGTTGTTGTATGGAAAAACTAAGATCTGGTCTGGTGTTGGTAAGATAAAGCAATCTACCAACAAATTGTCTATAAAGTTCTGCATCATGAAAGGGTGCACTGTCTTGTTGATGTAAATGAGGATGTTTGATCATAGGTGTAGGCACTGACTTTTAATACAAGAACTCAATGTTAGAGATGAGATCTAGAGCATACTTCCTCTGGCACACAAAAATTCCTTCTTTGGAATAAGCTACTTCAAGACCAATGAAGTACTTGAGGATTCCAAGATCCTTAATTTTAAATTTGGTGTCAAGATGATGTTTAATAGATATAATTTCATTGATATCATTTCCAGCCAAAATAAGATCATCAACGTATATAAGTAATGAAGTAAATTTTGAATTGTGGTTCTTAGTAAACAATGAATGATCATGATGAGATTGTTGATAGCCCAAAGTAAAAATAAAGGAAGACAATTTGGCAAACCATTGTCTAGTGGCTTGTTTTAAGCCATACAATGATTTGTTAAGTTTACAAACTTGGTTAGGAGTTGAGCAAGTAACTCCTTATGGTAAGGCCATGTAGACATCCTCATGTAAGTCACCATGTAATAAGGTATTATTCACATCTAATTGGTGAAGGATCCAACTGTTATAAGAAGCAAGAGCAAGAAGTAATCTAACTGTTGTGAGTTTGACAACAGGTGCAAAAGTATCAAAATAATCCAATCCTTCTGTGAGGGTGTAACCCTTGGAAACTAGTCTTGTTTTGTGCCTTTCTATAGTCCCATCAGAGTGATATTTGAGTTTGTAGACCCATTTTCATCCAATGGATTTTTGTTGGGTGGTAAAGTGAGAAAAGTCCATGTATTGTTTTGTTGGAGGGTTGTAAGCTCATCTGTCAGGGCTTGAATCCATGCCTGAGATTTGATGGTCCGGTTATAGGTTTTAGGTTCAGTGTGATTGGTGATGGATAAGAAGTAATGAAGTTGTTTAGGGGAGACAATCTTATAAGATAAGATAACCTCTAAAAGATGCTTAATGGTTGATGCAAGGGGAGTAGGTGAAGTGGTCAAGATGTTGCAATGAAAATATCTAAGATAGGTTGGTCTATGAGTAGTTCTCTAAGATCTTCTTATAGTAGGTTCAGTGTTAATGTGATCAATAAGCTCAACGTTGGTTGATTGGTGGGTTTATTGGTTGTTTGGATGCATGGTGATATACCTTCATATTGTAAGACGGATGATGGCTCAATCTTAGGCTGTTGAAAAATGTCACTAGATTGGGAAGTCTGCTTATAAGGGAAGATGTGTTCATAGAACACCATATTTCTTGAGATGTAAATTTCTCTAGTGCTAAGATCCATAAGGATGAATCCCTTAGTGCCTCTTTTAAAACCAAGAAATATAGATTTCCTAGCTCTAGGATCTAGCTTGGATCTGTTATGAACAAGAGTGGAGGCATAACTTAGGTTACCAAAAATTCTAAGGTCAAGAAAGTTGGGTTTATGCCCAAGTAAAATTTCTAGAGGACATTGCATTTTGAGAACAGGAGTAGGCAATCTATTAATAAGAAAAGTAGCATGGCAAATAGCATAGCTCCAAAAATATTTTAGGAAGATAAGAATGGAAAAGTAAAGATCTAGCAACATTTAAGATTATATCTATGCTTTCTCTCCATGATAGAATTTTGTTGTGGCGTTTCAACACAAGATGTTTGATGAAGTATGCCATGAGTATTATAGAAACTAGGCATGAGAAACTCTATACCATTATCAGTCCTAATGATCTTTATTTTCTTATCATACTGAACAACAACAAATTTAACAAAGTTCTCAATAAGGTTTCTAGTTTTAGCCTTAGAGCTCATCAAGAATAGCCATGTGTGCCTAGTAAAATCGTCATCAATGGTCAAAACATATTTGTGCCCATGGATAGATGGAACACTCAGAGGTCCCCATATGTCCATATGGACAAGTTCAAAGGCATGGTTAGTTTTAAAACTTCCTTCAGGAAAGGGCAATTGAGATTGTTTTGCCAAATGACAAAAGTCACAAATCTTAGTAGAGTCGAAAGTAATACAAGAGTCATAAGTGTGCATATGTGAAAGTATAGCAGGGGAGGGGTGGCCTAATCTAAAATGTCATAGATCAAAGCAAGGTACAATGTGATCAAATATGCTATTAACAACATGTAAATCAATATCTGCAGACCTAATATTTCTAGTAAGAATGTAAAGATTGTTAAAAACTTCAACACGTCCAATCATCTTCAAGGAAGTCATATCATGAATGAAAAAAGAAGCCTTGCCAAAGATTAGTTTACATTGAAGAGAACATGCAAGTCTATGTTTAGAAATTAAGTTGTATTTGAAACAGGGCATGTAAAACACATTATGTAAAGAAAGGGTATTAGATAGTGTAACACTTCCTGAGTATTTAGCAATTAATGTGAAATTATTGGGTAGTCTAATAATTATTGGTTTAATTTCTTGATAGTGAGTGTAGTTGGATAATTTGTTGGTTACATAATCAGTTTCACATGTATTAAGTAACCAAGAATTGTTATCAAAGGATATACCTGATATAGGATGATCACTGTTGTCAATAGACTCAGTTCCTATCTGATTTATGGCATGCTCTGGATCAAAGTTTAGCTTCACTCCTTCATCATGGTTAGTAGTGGATGTGCCTTCTATTTTCATATCACAATGCTGAGTTTCTTGTGTTGCCAGGTTGTTAACAAAACCACTACCTTGTCTTGGCTTAAATTTGAAGTTGGGTGGAAATCCATGTTTGAAGTAGCAACTGTCCACGTCGTGTCTTTCTCTTCCACAGAAGGTGCAAACCTTATTATTGTTAGTTCCACCATATTTCTATTTGAATTATTTGTCCCTCCAGAGTTTGTTGATCTTCTATAGGTAGATTCAGGGATGCCTCTGTTTATGGTCTTGGTTGGCTGCATCTTCCAATTTGGTTTGGAATTGATGTTGTTGATTATAGCCTTGCTCTCAGTGCTCAAAACAAATCCTTCAAGTTGTATTTCTTGTTGGACGACAAGGCCAAATACTTTGTTGATTGTAGGAAGAGGTTCCATGAGTAATATTTGGGATCTCATAGTGCTATATTGGTCATTAAGACCCTTCAAGAAGCAAATAACATATTATGTTTCCCTATGTTTCTTAAAGGTTCTTAAGAAATCACATGTGCACTTATTATTGCATATACATATGGGAAGAGATATCAAGGATTCAAGCTCTTCCCAAAGCGTTTTAACATCACTAAAGAAATCATAAATATTTTTGTCACCTTGTCTTAGAGAATAAATCTCTTGAAGAACATCAGATGTTCTAAAATAGTCTCCTTTGGAGAACCTTTCTCTAAGGTCCTCCCACAATTCCTGCGCATTGTCAATATAAACTATGCTTTTTGAAATGTGAGGAAAGGAATCTAGTGATCCAAGAAATTACCATATTGTTGCATTTATCCCAAGTGTCATAGTTAGGATCATTCTGATTTGACATGCTTATCGAGCCATTGATGAATATGAATTTGTTTTTGGATTTCAGTGCTCTTCTCATAGATCTATACTATGAATCATAGTCGTTCCCATCTAGAGGAGGTGAAACTAAGATGGCCCCTGGATTTTCTCCTGGGTGAAGGTAGTAAGGACTTGTAGGAATCAATGATGGATGTGCTTCTTGATGCATCTTAGCGGATTCTATGCTTTCCACGACAATTTGTTTATGGCAGAATTTTGAAACAAGAAAATCAAGGCAATTGAAGAATGAATTGCAGGAGAGCTCTCAATATGAGAGCTATGATACCATATTGGAAAAGTAATACATATAAGATTGGAGAAGTGTGAGAATATTTCGTTATTTTATTTATGAGAGAAATGATGAATTTATACAAGTGTTGGCATGTTGCTTGTAACTGAAGCAACCGAATAAAATACCAAAAGGAATTTAAACTAACTTAACTAAAATAACAGATTTGTTAATAAGCACATGTCAAAATAAAGTGCTCTACTACAATCCATTCTTCTAGAATAAAACATATGGCTGCCCAAGGAGAGGAGAAGTCCTTGGTGTGCCAATCTGATTTTGTTGATGCGCCATGCGCCAAGTCTGATGCACCATGACTAATGCAGATTGGTGCGCCAATCTCTGGCCCAGCTGATGCACCATTCCTGACCCACCTTGGTGCGCCAAGTCGCCTTGCTGCTGATGCGCTAAGCCTGATCCACCTTGGTGCGCCAAGTCGCCTTGCTACTGATGCGCCATTCCTGACCCATCTTTGGGATACATTTTGCGAAAAGAATAGTGTTCTACGTTATTTCATAAGTGTATTCAATATTTATTAAGTGTTCAAAACATTAGTACCAAACGAACAGCAAAAGCAAAAACAATCCTTTTGTTAATAGGTCAAATTGCAGGAAAGTGAGAACTCAGACATAAAAATTAAAATTAAAATGTAAGTAGGAGCGAGTTGATGAAAACTGATGCACGTGAAATACTGGTATTTTGTCTTTTAGCCAAGCAAATGCAATGTCAAAGGTTGCGGCTCCTTACACAGCACAATTTAGTATACCACAAAGGGTAAATTAGGAATCCCAAAATTGAAATTTCAGAGTAAAATGAAATTATACATAAATCAAAAGTGAAGAAGTGGATAACCTATATAATTTATTCTTCTTATACAGAATACACAACTTAATATGCATACGTCAAAATCAAACTACACATTTGATATGAATTTATTTATGAAGAAAAACTTTAATCTGACCAACACCATTTTCTAATTAATATTTTGCAAGGTATAGGGAGAAAAAGAAAAAAAGTTTACCAGTTCTAGCATTCATCCTTCATCAAGTTT
This sequence comes from Lupinus angustifolius, assembly GCF_001865875.1. Lineage (NCBI taxonomy): Eukaryota > Viridiplantae > Streptophyta > Magnoliopsida > Fabales > Fabaceae > Lupinus > Lupinus angustifolius. Next base: position 16,612 of record NW_017720541.1, on the reverse strand, counting down.
TTTTTTTGTCCCTTTCCTTAAAGACTAACCAAGTAGGCTACTAGTTTTCAAAGTCATCGTCATCATGAATCCTATCTAAAATTGCGTTGTACCTTTCTACACTATGGACTATGGTTGGCAACTTGGTCCAATGCGGTTGTCCTCTTGAGTTTAAAGTACGGACCAATCTTATGTTACATTATTCATTTTTATTGGTCAATAGGAATATAACTTTTGTTTTATTGCCATCAAATTCAAAACTATATTAATTATTAAGCATAAGCATCACGGTCCTCGTTTTTAAAGGAAATTATTATATTTATCAAGTCCACTTCTCCTTTTTAAATAGAGAAAATAAAAATAGAGTAGGACCTATAAAATTTATTTCCCACTCATGTGAAGAGAAAATGGGAGAGAAATTGGTTATGATTTGATGTCTTCAATTGTATTCTAAATTATATTTTGTACCAATGATATTGAAGTAAAAATATAAAAGAAATGAATATTTAACTTTTTAATTGACATGACATATTTTTATTGATTTGTGACATAGTTTTGGATACAATTTGGGACATAAATCCTTGTCCCAGGAAAAATCACTCCTTTTTTATACAACTAAACAATACTAAAATTCATTTTATTTTTCAATTTTTTTCTCTCACACACATATTTGGTTCTTCTTACTTTCTTCTATTCAACGAAAATGATGACATATATTCTTATTTGGGTCACACATTATTTTATAATTTATTACAACTCCCATGAAATAAGAATAACATATATTTTCTATTTTTCTCACAACGACAAAGATCATTCTTATTTCGGTCCCATAAAATTTATCTTTTTCCCACAATATCTACATCTCTTCTCACTTTATCTTGGCTAAGAACAACAAAATTTTGTTCTTATTTAAGAACAAAAAACAAAAAATAAAAATAATATAGTAGAAAACAGAGTAAAAATATTCTTATTTCATTAAAAACAACCTTATAAACAACTATTGTGATTGTTATTAATTTGCATGTAAATGATAGTGGAAATCAATGTCTCATGAGATAAAGAGTGGCAAAGGGTAAAGTAAGCAAATTCCCGAGTTTAGGGCTCTGATTTTTTTTAAATACGTCCAAATATTTTACTAAATGCTAATGTAGTAATATTCCCTCGTGATTGAAAATAAATATCCTCCACTAACAAGCACATAAATTAGTTAGAAGTTGTTTTAGCTTAATTCGATTTCTCAACTTTGACATATTGAGAATATAATTGCATTTGAAAGTTTTACGGCTTATAATAATCATATGCGATTGAAGTAGGATTATCTCTATCTAGTTGAGCATAAGCATGGTTAGATGAGATATAGAGAACACATAACATATGGGAGATTATCCACTTAATCTAGGATTAAGTTAAGAAAACATACTCTACAATTTTAGTTATCCATTTTATAAAAATATAATGATTTACGTGATTTGAATTAGTCAATAAATCTGTACTATTAAATTTTCATAAAATAAATGACTAAGATATTTTTTTTTTAAGTTACTCATAAAATAATTGGACCACTCATTTAATATTATAAATATTGAGAAGACACCAAAATAAATTGTTAAACATTGAGGCTTGTAACTCTTTCCAAATCAACGTTAATGCTGACAACCTTATATTTTGTTTTGACATTCCAATGAAAATAAATTATTCTCTTTCAACCTATAATTTAAACATTCCATATGTTGCACATCTTTTATTTCTATTCTCTTGTTCTAAGAAAATTATTATCTTATCATGTAGGAAGATATTATTTTTAGAATTAGGAAATTGACATAGAGAAGAATAAATATTTTAATCAAAAAGTGAAGAAAATAGTACTGTATTTATCTTTCTAAAAAATATATAGCACATTAACCACCATAAATAACTAAACAAAGATGGGCTAACAGAAAAACAAAATTCAAAGATATACACATTAAGCATAGGATCTATTGTACTATATAAGTGTGTCACTTTATGTATCATTGATTGTGATTGATTAAAAAAATATATTTAAATTAAAATTTTAATAATTAAATATTTTTCTACCAATTACAAGTAATTATATATGAAGTGATATATTTTTCTGGGACAGAAAATGTCTTCCGATCAAGCATATGCATGAGTACTTGTGGCCTGTGGCTCCTACGAATTTAACGGCATCAAAGATATAGTCAAATATGGAACACTTGAATTTTCTTCGTCATAAAAAAGATCTATAGGTTTTGAAAGGTTATTATCAACTAATGCTTCAAATAAAACATGCCACATGTGATTTGCTGTTGTATATCTTTTCCAAAAATGATAGAGAAAGGGAGATTATAGAAGCTGGCCTTGATAATAGGCTAGCAAAACGCCACAAAGAATTCAGAGCGTTGCACATGTTAAGTTTCAAATTCCCATTAAATGCATCACCAACCAAGAGTTGCAAAGTCCACAAAAATAGTAGAAAACCACACAAACAAACAAATGAACCAACAAAGCATACAACAAATACATAGTTACGTGCTACTTTAAGGCTTCACTAGATCATTGAATAATGTATTAGGTCCAATGTTGATTATTGGTAGTGACATTTGTTAAAAATAATAATCACACACTCCAAACGAAATTAGTTCGTTATTTTTCCAGCGAGGGGACCCTAGGTTATATAAAAACAAACACAAAGACGACATCTCAATATCATGTTTAATTTTCTGGCTTTCCCATTTCCATCACTACATCTCACATTTTCTTTCCTTTCATCATCACAAGTCCCACCAATTCCTCGCCCTTCCTTCCTCTCACTTTCTCATGTCCACATTCAAGCAGTTGTGGTCTTCTTAAAGTCAAAAGGGTGATAAAAATACCGAATTAGAGAAAGAGGATATATTTGTTAGATTTTTTCAATAATGGGGCCTAAGCCCAAAAGCACATAGTAGGAGGGGATAGAGACTCTCATCACATTCAATAACAAAATTTGTACTAACTCTACCATATTGTTTGCGAAGAAATCAACTCATTTATTAAGCCATCATTAACTGGTTAATAAGATAGTTAACTAATTTATTTGACAAAATATATACTTACGTTAAATTTTGACAGTTGAGCTTGCTTTAATAAGCAGGTTTATATGCTAATATATGATAATCTACTTGAGACAGCTTAAATAGGAACTTATGTCATTTTATATCCACCATTTAACATATTATTAAAAATTCTAATTCAATCCATTAATTTATCAGTTTTCCCTTTCTACCATATAAACCTTAAAGTATTTTATCCGTTAGTTGGGTAGCTATCATATTCTCATCACCATAGTTCACATATTATACTTTATTGTTCACTCGAGCAATGTTTTTAGGATAAACCAGCAGAGTGTCTTATTTTTGAGTCGACGTCCTTTCCATGAAGAAAGTGCAGAAAAAATAAGATGAAAATATAATATAATGTAACACTTTACTCCTTAAACATAATGTGATACAGTTTTACCTTTTAAGTATAAAAGGGAAAGCAAGAACTTACCTCTCCCATACATTCTTTTTCCTTATTTTCATAATATTGTCTTTAACTAGTCATAAAATGCAATAAGGGGTTGGATTTCTTTCTACCCAAAAAACCAACTAAATTTTTAGTCATTTTTTAGGAGGTGCCTTTTATTTGTATAATTTTTTAGAAGTTCCCTTTTAGTCATCTTTTAGAAGGTCCCTTTTATTTGCATTATGGTTTTCACCATCCCTCTATTTGGCAACCAAAATTGTCATTCGCCACCATCCTCAACCTTTGTCCTTCACCACATGAACCACCCCTCAATTCGTCAAACCATCATGCATCACTCTTCAATGAAAAACTATATAGGTGCTTTTATTACACAAGATTGGCATCAATTCAAACTCCTCCTAATTGTCCTTAACTCAACCCCTCAATTGTCTCACTACGAATTCTTTTTAATTTTTAATAACTTAAAAGTGGGGATTTCATAAAGAATTATAACTATTCAAACTCAATTTTTTACAATACTGTGAAATGAGGAATGTGGATATACAACTACAAGCAATCCAATGAAATTAGTATATCTCCATTTATCATTTTTGGATATATATATATATATAATACAACATTCAAGCCAGAAATCTTCTCTGGTCATGTTTATTGATTTGATAAATCATATTATTTTACAAAGAATTGATATTTAAATAATATATTTTGTTTCGTTTATTATTTTTTTGGTTATCTCTTATTTTAATAATTGAATTAACCTCGTTTGATTTATTCTCATCACTAGCGTTTCTAATGGTCTCTTTGATATATGATTAAACCACTAAAACACAATTATATAATAGCAGTTACTTAATTTTTTTCCTAATGTATTCATTTCTAATCAATCTTGTTTAGTGTGTTCACTTATCCAACACAGCAATAGTCAATTCTCATCTCTAGCTACCACATAAAGTTCATCCTCTTGTTGTAATTTTATTATCCAATTTTTAAGAAATGTGAGCATTTCTAGTAGTGAACCTTTCGATACTAAAATGTGAGGGAAGAATAAATTTATAAATTTTAAATTTATTTAAATCAAAAGTAATGAAATATGTAGGCCATCAATTTTTTTCGATACTAAAATGTGAGGGAAGAATAAATTTATAAATTTTAAATTTATTTAAATCAAAAGTAATGAAATATGTAGGCCATCAATTTTTTGTAGCATGTGTTAGAATTTGATCTAAATACTAGACTCTTCACTATTGAAGAGGATTCAACCTAATAGTCTCATATAAAATTATAGGTCCTATAATTATATTATAAAACTCCCCTTAACTTAAGTGGCACATTTCTATCAAATATGGTACATGAAATACTTTGTGATTTTGCTTCATAAGTATATGCCTCATAAGCATGTTGGTCCCCATGTAGTCCTATACAATAGGAAGATCTTTTCATACCCTATATTTTATTCACATGTTAGTCTTGACCTCATCATACACATATGATAGATTGTTCAAATGTATGCAATTTGGAAAACTTTCTTCTGTAGAGCATTTTGCACTAGTCTATAAGCAAATTATCATAATATATATAATCCAATACTTTAATGTTCAAATCATCTTTATAATTATAATGTAACATTGGATCAAAATGATATGATAATAACATCAAATCGAACTTTAATATATTAGATATAAAATTATTTTTTTAATTACAAAAAATTATGATAATAAAAAACATAACCTATACCTAAAACAGTTGATGAAATAAGTTTGGTGTAAAATCGTCCAAGGAAACCCATATTCTGGGTCTACCTTGTGGTTTCTGGTGTTAGCCTTTGGTACTAGATTCACACAAGCACATAGAATGCCTAGCTGTACGCACCTCTTCTCTTGGCTTATTCTCCCCTCACTCTCATATAGACAACAAATTGGTCAAGATTCCTTCCCCATTCTTCTACTCCTTCTTTGACAGCTATACCAGAAAACAACACTTCTTTTCCCCCCTCATATAACACTTTCTTCTTCCCTCCCATACCATCTCTGCAAATACTGCACTTTGGTATAACATTGATTACTATAATTAATTGTATTAATTATGAATGCCCTCAAGTTGAGGCAAGAGATAAAAATTCAAATTTACTAGCATTTATGAATGGATTCGACAGTGTAGCAAATGAGAGTAAAGTCCAGTTAAATTCATAGCTACGCTGCAGGAACTGCATTAAAAGAACATGGGTCAGAAGAAGCTAAAATTTATGGTAGAAGCTTTTTCTCATTAAATTCCCTTTCATTCCAACACCCTGCTCAGCTTGGAATTGCTCTTCATAATTTAGTAATTTAATAGTGCAACATAGTTTAATTAAGATAGAATTTTGGAATCAAACTTGCCTTTTTCCACAAGCTCAATAATTTGACAACAATAAATGAGTCAAATTTAAACTCAAACATCTCCCATAATTAACATTTCAACAACCGAAAAGAGAAAGAAACAGAGGCAAACAAAGGAAGAGGGGGTAATTGAAACAAGATTCTTTCATTCCTCCCTGAAATTCATAGCTCATTACAAATTTATCTCTTCACCTCACAAATCCCATCTTGTATAATTATTAATAGATAATTAAATCTTATTAAAAGCAAAAAATAATAATCAAGACGATGTTGAAGAAGCAGCACCACCTTCAACTACTTCAGCTCTTGGAGAAGTTGTAGGGAATAGAGGGAGCAAGCGCGGTGGTTCAGTTCCTCTAGGAGTTGTTGAAGGAGAAGGGTGCAAGAAAAACCTTTTCTCTTTGATAGCTTTCTCTTCAGCCACAGCCATAGGATCCAAATCCAAATAAGAACACTTATTTCCAACATTAGGGTACAAAGCATACCCGGTAGAAGGAGAAGTTCCCGATCGGATAAACGGGTCGGGTATGAGAGGAGTAACTGGACTAAGAACTAGAGAAGGAAAGTCCAAAGTACTAGGTGACAGAGCCACCTCATGATTATTCGAAACTAACCCTGAAGCAGGAGAAGGGTAAGGGTAAGAATAAGGTTTCGGAAACGATGGAACCAAAGGGTTGATGTTGAAGTTGTTGTTTCTACGCTGATACAGCTTGTAACCTGATTGATGCGGTTGTTGTTGCATGGTTTTCATCGGTGGAATCATGTGGTGGTGGTTGTTGGAGAGTCCCACGTTGTTTTTGGAGGTGGTGATGATTGGTGGAGTCATAATTGCGGAGGCTTGTTTCGCAGTATCCGAGGATCCGGTGAGCATTTGAACAACTTGTTTGAACGAGGATGAGTCAGCTTGGACAAACGTTGTAGGGTAGGTGGCACTGGATTCCGATCTATGCATAGATTTTGGTGTTGTTGGTGACAAAGGTGGTAGTTGTTGAGTGTGGTGAATGACTCCATTGTTGTTGTTGTTGCTGCTACAGCTACTATTGGGGCTTGGAATGTTGTGAGTAGAAAAAGGGAGAAGGTTATGGTTTTCAGGGTTTCTTCTTGAGGATGGGGAATCCATTGGTGAATGGTAGAAAGAGGAGGAGTGAGGAGGGATAGTTGATGAGATAGGACTTTGATACTTTGCTTTTGTGGACCCTTTCAATGTGTTGAAAATTGAGAATGATCCCTACGCGATTTATAGGCAGTGCAGTACATCAAAACAATCATGTAATTTTGGTTGAGTTTAATATCTTTATATAATTATTTTAATTTTTTTTTATCTATCATCAAATTTCCATTTACATTACTTATTATTTTTATTTAAAAATTAATTATAGTATATAATGAATAATGGATGCATAGAGTAAAAAAATATTTATATTGTGAATTCATATATATTAAACTCATATTTATTTACTTACCCATACCCATATTGTACATAGAAAAACAAAATATATATATTAATGTACCAGTTTTTTACAATATTAATCATCACATGTACTCGTTTTATATTTTTTTATATTACTAACCTAATATTCATCCTTTATAGGTTATATATTATCAATTTTTAAATATAATCGTATATATGAGTGATATATAATGAGACTGTTTAAAAACTTTATGATAACTATTGCATAATTATTAAACTCTAGTGTATATGAGCCATATACATGTTTTAAAATCATAATACATTAAATATTTTATTTAATTGATTAATGAGGAGTTTCTAGGGACTTTTTTTCTTTGGAATAAAACTATTAAATGTTTTAATGATGTATTTTGTACACAAAAATCAATAATATTAATCAGATTTGCTAATATATATTAAAAATTGTAATAGATGATTTATTAGCATGCGAAATCTAAATCTTCTTTCTAGAAGGTTAATAGTGACTTCTCCATGTGACCTAGTTTTATATAATAGCTGTGTATGATTATGAAACTTAATTCAATTCATTTTATTTTGATGATTTTTTTAATTCTCTAATTTTCCAATTTGTACAATGTTAGTCTCTTTATCCATCTTCTATTAGTTAAGTCACACAATGTGCTTATACTACCTAGCACTCAAATGACGGGTAGCTCATGATATGACATATAATAATGCTGAGTAATGTTAATATATATGGTGTTTATCTTTTAGCTGATATTTGTTAGGTTATCTTTTAGCTGATATTTTTTAGGAATAATGAGTTTATTGAAGTATAAAGTTTCACATGAGAAAATAAATAAAAGAGTTTATAGGTAAAAATGTTTATGAAATCATTGTGATATGATTTTGTTTCGAGACATGATGTCTCACTTGTAACTCTCAATTCTTCTCATGTCATGATAATAATGGAACTTCTGATGGTTGGAGATTCCTCGACCGCAGTCGAATTCAACAATTGATATCAGAGTAGATGGTTCGACTGAGACATGATAAAATTAAGATGAAAGCAAATCGGTAAATGTGTGGTACCCACACTTCTGAGGAATCTGGTGGTTGTGTTTTTTGTATGAAATCTCACATTGGATATTAACTAGTGGATGAGGGAAAAGGTTTATAAGAAAGAAAAGCTCGTAGAATTGATGCTAAGGTTTTGGTTCAAGACGATGTGTTTCACTTATGACTCTCCACTGTTTCTAGGTCCCATTAACAATAGAACTTCCATGTTATTGGAGGCTCCCCAATTGCAGTTGGTCCAACAAAGACATTCACCAACTTATCATTATTACTATAATTTAATATTATATTAGATTTATTAGGTTAATAATTAACATATTATGTTAACACATACTTGCATATCCAACCACAATTATATTTTGTTAGCTTCATAAGCAATTTTTGCTACTTAATAGCCAAAAAAAATTTTGGCACTTAAATGGAGGAAGGGACTAGTAGCAAACAAATTGAAAATTGTAAGACTAGAAGTCATGATAATAAGATACAAGTGGCTAAAATTACACAATCTTAAATGATGATGGACCAAAATTACATTATCCAAGCCATGATTTTTTATCTTTAACAATGGAATGTAGATAGGTAGCAATAAAATAGGTTGCAATTAATTCATAAAGATATATAATCCCCATCTTTTATGATTGTCTATTTTATTTCCCATTTTATTTTAATGACTTTTAGGCTTTGTTTGAGAGTTATGAGGGAAATATAAGAAAAATGATCAAAGAGTTAGGAAGTGAAGAAAAGGAAGAGAAATGAAAAGAAATATTCTCCATTTTGGAAGTATGAAATTTAGATGAAAGAGAGTAAAGTAATAATAATGTAAGAATATTTTTTTTATTTTTCCTTTAAAAATGTAGTTAACAATTAGAAATGAACAATAATATATAATTATATAATATTACTACAAACATTTAGTTATTTTGATATTTTATCTCCAAAAAACCTTTAAATTGGGGGAACTTTAAAAATAAACACATGAAAGATTTTGGAGGGTTTGAGAAACTCTTCAAAACCTTCCATTATCCTTCATTCAACTCCCAAATAAGGAGAAAATTTTTCAAAATCATCTCTTTCTTTCCCCTCCAAAACCACACTCCCAAACAAATTCTTATTCCTCTATATTTTCATTTTGTGTAAAGTTAGTTCAAACCTTCATCTTCTATAGTTAAGTCGCAAAACTTGTTTACATGGCTAACAAATTTCTACTTGGCATTCAAATGACGTATTATGACAGGTTGTGCTAGACATATATTAGCATTGAGTGCTAACTTGTGCACCGTTTAATCTTTCCTCTATTATTGTTAAGATGAAACTCGTCAACCTATTATTATCGCTACTATATTAGTTTCACTATTTAATCGTTGACAAAATATGTTAGCATAACACTTGAATGTCCAAAGTCCAGTGATAGCAAGTTAGCTTCATATAATACACTTGTTGAAAAGTTGCAAAGTATGTCATCAAAATAAAATGGAAGGTCTAAAGTTGTACAATCATCAAAGATGAGTGGCAAAATTTAAGCTGTGATAAATTTTCATCTTTAATGAGTGTATATAGCTAGGTAGCAATGATAAAATTTCCTTAGTGGAAAGGATAGGTGACATTACTAGCCCTAGATATATGACGGATGAGTAATTAAATTGTCACTGAGAAATCACTATCTTGTCTATAAGAAAATCATCTTATATTTTATTACATAATTTTATTTAGTTGTTTTTGTAGCTAAAAATAATACTTTTGTAGTAGTAAACTATAATAGTTAAGATAACATGAATAACTCAATTAAACAAATAACATATATTTACTATGTCAATTTTGTCAAATTTGCATTTAATTTGGAGATGATTGATAGTTTTTTAAACATAAATGACTAATGATATCAACAAAAAATTATTGACATTAACATTTCAAGTTAATTTTCTATGGCTCATTAAATTCCATAAGGTAGAATTTTTGCACAAAAAAATATATGTTATCAATATTACTACAAAGGTGTGTTGGCAAGGCATGAAGTGATTAGAGTGACTTGCTATCATTAAGATTATTAAATAGTGATTGCTGAAAAAAATTAGTTATATTCGGTTTCAAAAAAAATCATTAAACCAATATTTAAGACCAAGTATGAGATAAGTCTTATCCAATCATACTTACTCTTTATGTGAAGTGTGAAAACCAACCTCACCCACTTGCAAAATAGAGAGAGACTTGACCAGAAAGCTCTTCCCACCTAACTTTCGAATTTTAGGGCATTGGAGTTTTTCAAATCAAGATGGTATTACAAGAATATTCTCGATATCAAATTCTGCCACTACAACTTATTATTGTTAAATTAATGAATCTATATATTGTGTCTGTCATGCTCCGATTTTCAGCTGCACGATTTTGTTTAGAGTCGCCACTACATTTTATAGTTAAAAATGTAGAAAAATCTTTTAAGCCCAATTACCTTGGGCTTTTGGATTTTCGATATCCAGGTTCGGGAGTTGGCTACGAGGTATGAAAGATATTAGCATCCTACCCGCCCGCCTTCAACGGTACCTTTCATTAAAATATATGGCTTTATTATTATTATTATTATTATTATTATTTTATTAAATTATCTGATTAAGTAATCAATTATTATGAAGAAAAAATTTATTTATTTTTATTATTGTGTCTGACAAGATTGACCCCAATCCTACGTATTCATATTAAGAGAACCAAAGCTTACGTAGTTCTTTAAGTAGAAAAAAGTTTGTTAGTTGAGAGTATTTTAATTAAAGACAATGTATTTTTTAGTAAAAAATATCTATTTTACAAGTTTTGTTTATTATATATAAGAAAAAGTTTTTTTATTTGGTTAATTTTTGTTACTTATTTAAAAAAATGGAACTAAATTGATTTTGAGATTTAATCGATTGAAAAGCAACGGCGTAACGCGACTTTTCGAAGATGATATGAGAAGAAAAAGGTCTCGAGGGCGACCTTATCTCCATATTTGATTAAATCTCAAAATTAATTTATTTTTTGAAAAATGCTCGTTTGTAATGTTTTATTTAAAAAGATACTCAAAAATAATTTTTTATTAGTCATTTAAATTTATTTAAAAAAGAAATTTGTAAGTTATCAAAAAAGTTTGCTTAATAAGTAGATATATAAAAAAAATTTGTTTTGCAAATTTTATCATGCTTAGATACATTTTATTAATTCAAATAACTTTTGTCAATATCTTCTCTTATTTTTTGTCCATTATTTAATAACAATATTATTTGAAGGTTTTTAAACAAGACAAAATAATAAAAACCAATTGCCAAAAAATGATGAAACTGGAACGATCTTGATATTGATTTACTAAAGTAATAATGATTCTTTTTTGTTTATGATGTTTTTTTGTAATTATAAAGTTAGTTTAATAATACCCATTTTATTTAAATTCAATACAGTTTTATATTTTATTTACACAGATTAATGAAATATTTTTTACAGAACTAATGTCAAAGGGATGAAATTACCAATTAATAACGCACCTGGCCACAAAGGAATAAAACAATTTTACACTGTAGAGAGCTGGATCACATGTGGAAAAGCTGGAACAAAATGGGCCACTCGACAGGATATGGTTGGACGGATTCAGCGTGATGGGCAAGCCTTGACACGTGTCAGGAGGTGGCTGGCTAAACAAGAAGGATGCACGAATTTCGGCGTGGATCTACCTGCAACGAATTCCGTGTTCTCACAGGTGGCAGGATTCAGTGTGGCCGGTTGTAGCGAAACTGAGCCACTTTTCGCGTTGTGATTAGCTAGATTGCAAGTCAACTGTGAAGATGCGAAGGTAATCAAATCCGACAGTCGTGGTTTATGGATTGAAAGGTTGCACAACGTGAACTCTACTTACGGTTGCACTGGATGATGACTTATGATAAAATTCTCACAATGACGAATGACACTACTTTTGTGGGTTTTTTCAGTGTCCAATTTTTATGTTCACCATGACATCTATTTATAGTAAACAATAAAGCAACCGACTCCGAATTTTAGGGTGTTTAAATTTTTTGGATAAATCTGATAACATCTCTTTTAACAAACCTGATTTGACCATAGCTAACCATATTATTGTAATAATTTTTTTCTTATTCCCTTTTTTTAAATTCAAATTAGGTTGTCAGATTTGATTATTTAATTTATTTAAATTATTCCAAAAATTTTATAAAATGTGGACAAAAAATAAATTTAATTATTTCCTATCATTAGAAATTTTGAAAAATTAAAATAATTAAATAAAAAAACGATTTTTCTCCCTCTCTCTCTTTTGTTAGAAAAAGAGTATGGGCTTATGGTGACTCATTCCTAATTCAATTTTTTTTTTCTAAAATCATTTTCTTAATTTAATTTAGTTTTGAACATTTGGTCAACCTAACCATTTGGGTTCAGAGACTCTAACAATATTAATTTATCTACTATTATTTTTGATTTTTTTTGTTAATCCAATCACTTAGATTTAGGAACTTCACTTGTTTATTATTTTTGAATTTTTAGTTAACTTAATCATTTAGATTTAGGAATTTGATTTTGTTTATTATTTTTGAATTTTAGTTAACCTAATCTTTTAGATTTATGAACTTGATTTTGTTTTGTTTTGTTATATTTAATTTCTTTAATTTAATAAATCCAAAAATAATTATAAAAAATCATAAAAATAGTTTTATTATTAACACTATGTTTGGTTCTATGGAAAAAAAGAGGAGGAAGGAAAAGTGGTGGAAAATATTATTTTCCACATTTTGGTTCAACACTAAAAATGAGGGGAAGGAAAAATATGCATAGGTCCCACACAATAAGTTTTCCTCCGTATTTTGTGAAGAAAATTAAGAAAGGAGAGAAAAACATCAAAAATTCTAAATTTGTCCTCCACCATGAATGAATTTTAAGAACCACAATCTATGTGAAAACATATACAATTTAGTAAAAAAATTTGTTTATATTCATTTTGATGTGAAATTCGTTAACTTAATTTTATTTTCGTTGCTTCTAAACTAAAAAATAAATAATAATTGTGTATTTACCGGAATGAAAAGAAAAAAATAAACATAATTAATAATAAATAGACAAATAATAAATAAATTAGAAAGACAAAACGCAAAATATATAGAAGTGAGATTGTTGAAAATATAAAAGCGATTGTAAAAAATTAGTTATACTTTACTTAGATACATTGGTGAGAAGAAGATATAAGATGTTAATGATTTTTATTAAATTATATAAACATAAATTATTATATTAAACTTAGTAACTTAAAAATATCAATCAATATTATTAAAAATAAATTATTTAATTATGTAATTTGCAATGTTAAAAAATAGTATTTAAAAATTTGACATATTTTATAATTATGTATTGTCATTTTAAATAAATATTTAGTTATGTAATTTAGTTATATAATGAGAGCACTTATGTCATTTTAAATATATTATGTTTAAATATTCATTTTCTTTCCTACTTTTCTTCCATTTTCAATCATACCGAAAAATAAAATTATCATCTCATTTTCTACTACTTTTCTTTCCTTCCATTTTCTTTTCGTCCACTTTTCTTCCTTAACCAAACAAAGCCTAAAATATCAAAAAATATCAAAATAAATAAAATGAAGTTAGTTTATTATTTTTATTTAAAAAGTTTTTGAGTTTTTTCTGGGCAAATAAAAAATTGGTGTTCAAAGTGTCAATGATCAATATTTTTGTTTATACTATTGGAATAAAAATTATAAGGCTTGAATGAAATTTTCATCCCTTAAATTTCGCTAATGTGCAAAATTAGGGAGCTTTTTGTCCACAAATTTCTAAAATATCAATTTTAGTCTTTCCTCAAGTTGATGGCGAAAATAACAATCATAATTCTAAATCCTCGCATTATAAGAATGTTGTCAGGTGTCAAATTCTCTTCACAACACCTTACTATTATTAAATTAATGAATCTATACCTTTATGTCAATTATTAATATTTTTTATTTCTTCTCTTGGGATAAAATTAGGCTTAAATGAATTTTTCATCCTCAAATTTCGCTCATGTGCGATGTTCATCTCCTACCCTTTATTTGGGAGATTTTTGTCCTCGCACTTTTTCAAATGTGGAAGTTTAGTCGTTCATCAAGTTTTTGTGTGGTAGACTATTTTCATTAGTTTATGGACAAAAACTTAGTAGAAGAACTAGGGTTGCATAATTAAAAATGTTTGAGTGTCAAAATTGTCTAAAAATCAAGCGATATGCTTCAAACAAAAGGCCTTATGAGTCAAAATGCATTTAAACCATTTTCTTATATGAGTCAAAATTCATTTAAACCTTTTTCTTATATGAGTCAAAATAAAAATTTGGAAAACTATTAATGTAGAAACATGGAAAACTGTTAATGTGATCTTAATTTTCCTGCCATGCACATATTTATTTTAAAAAAATCTTAGTACATTAACTTTGTTATTCTCCACTTCAAAAAACTGTTATTCTTTTATTGAAATAATTTTTTAGGTCATTTATTATTTTAATAAAGATATTAACTTTCATAATGTTATATTTGAACTGAAAATCAACAACATTTTCCCCCATGTTTTAGTCATTTTCTTTATTCTTCTTTCCATTGTATCAAAAAAATCTAATAATATTTTAACACAAATATATACGATTCAGTTGATGCATATATGATTAATTAGCAATTTGGGATAAAATCTACCTTTTTATCGTTAACGTCATCCATGTAGTATAGTTTTCAATAATTGTTATTAAAGATAAATAACAACAATAATAATATATATATATATATAGTTATATATAATATATGGTTGGTCTAAAGATTTATGTATACTCATTATATTATTTAAAATCATTGTAAACAGAAGTAGATTTGAGGAAGAAGAGTGTTGCACAATGAACTAAAAAAAGTAATGAAAGAGAGAAGAAATGGAATGTTGCAGAGAAAACTAAAGAGAGAGCAATAGAAAGAAACCGTGTGTTTCACGGTTTTTATCTTATAGAATTGTAAAAATTGAATTGTTACAATCTGAACCTAGCCTTTATTTATAGTTTACAATAGGAATGAATCTAGCCCTATTTGTGGTACACATTAGTTCTAACTAATTCAGTTAGAAGGCAAGGAACATTCTAACAACTAACTATCAATTATACTCAAGTATTATTCTCTAATATTCTCCCTTTAAACTTATGGTGGGATTGTACATCATGAAAGTCAAAAACTCTAAGTTTGTCTCTTAGAAAACTAAATCTTCATGTAAATAAAGGCTTGGTTAAAACATCTGCAGTCTGAAAGTTTGCTAGGATATGCTTGACACACAAAGACTTAGATTGAACCTTGTCACGAACAAAGAATAAGTCCAGCTCGATATGTTTGGTTCTTTGGTGTAGCATAGGATTATGAACAAGGGCCACCGTGCTCAAATTATCACACAACATGAGAGGGGCAGACTAAACTGAAGTTCTTGAGGAAGAGATTACACCCATTGAAACTCTTGAGATATGAGAGCAAGACTCCTATATTCAGCCTCTATGCTTGATCTAGAAATAGTGTTTTGTTTCTTTGACCACCAAGTGATTAAATTATTCCCTATAAAGAGGTAAGCACCTGATGTAGACTTCCTGTCATCACAATCAGAGGCCCAATTTGCATAATAGAAACTAGTGAGAGCAAGAGGAGATTTAGGAGAAACAGGTTGAAGCAGTATGCCATGAGTTTGAGTACCAATCAAGTATCGGAGAATTCTTTTCACAGATGACCAATGTTCTTCTAGAGGTGTGGATAAAAATTGACAAACTTTATTGACAGAATAAGCAATATCTGGTCTTGTGACTGTGGCATATTGAAGAGCACCAACTATGGACTTGTATAGTGTTGGATGCTCAAAGTAATTAGAACCTTCTTTTGTCAGTTTGGTGGTATGAGCCATAGGAGAAGAGATAGACTTGGCAATGCTCATATTAACTTTTTCAAGCAAGTCCCTGACATACTTGGATTGAAAGAGAAACAAGGCTCCATGAAGAAGAGTTTTAACCTATATACTAAGAAAATAATCAAGTGTACCTAACTGCTTAAGAGCAAAGGTAGAGCTGAATTTGTAACACCGCGAATTTTACGATTTCGAATTATCAGATTTTATTAATATTGTTATTAATTATATATTCGAAAATGAATTTCTGGGCAATTTCGGTAAAGAATTAAACGAAACTCTAGTTGAGTTTTAGTCTTGAAATATTATTTCCTATTTTTTGGTAAATTTTGGTA
>NW_017720540.1:0-8011 GCF_001865875.1 Lupinus angustifolius | reverse complement strand
AAAAAATTTACCCATTTTTCCGCAATGTTTTTGAGAAGTATTTTTCGGGGCGTTACAGAATTGGTTAATAATTTCTTTCACGTTGACTAAGGATGACCCTGTGACAATGATATCATCAACATAGACTAGAACATATATTTTGTAGGTGGAAGTATGAAGCATAAAAAGAGAGTTATCACACCTACTGTTAGAAAAACCAAAACCAACCAAGGTATGTTTGAGCTTATCTAACCATTGCCTTGGAGCTTGTTTGAGGCCATAGATGGCCTTGTGCAGTTTGCAAACCAACCGTTTATCAGGATGTTGAAAACCAAGAGGTTGTTCAATGTAGACTTTTTCAATTAGATCTCCATTCAAGAATGCATTGTTGACATCCAATTGTTCAAGAGACCATCTATAGGTCAAAGCCAAAGTCAACAGGATCCTGATGGTAACAGGTTTTACAATAGGCGAAAAGGTTTCAGAATAATCAACTCCAAACTTCTGATGAAACCCATTTGCCACCAATCTAGCTTTGTACTTGTTTACGGAGCCATCCGGATTTTGTTTAACTCTAAACACCCATTTGCAACGAATGGCTCGTTTCCCTTCAGGAAGAGCTGTGAGAGACCAAGTACCCAACTTCATTAAAGCATCATATTCTGCGGTCATGGCTTCTTTCCATAAAGGAATGGTTAAGGAAATATTGGCACTTGAAGGTTCTGTAAAAGTGAGAAGAACTCTAGGAATCTTTGGTTTGAAAATACCTGACTTGGACCTAGTTTGCATAGGATGCATAGAGGCTAAATCAGGAACAACTATAGGATTAGAGAAATGTTGTGGAGACTCAACAATAGTGGAACCAGATGGCAAGGTGATTGGATTAGAAGAAGGGAGAGAAGAAGGACTGGATGAAACTATAACAGGAGACACAGACTCGGTAGGACCAATAGTGACAGTAGGAGAGACATGAGAAGAGGAATGAGAAACAAGAGAGTCAATAGAAGACATAGTGGGAGATGAACTATTAGTCACTAGAAAAACAAAGTTGGAAGGACTAGAAGGAGAAGGAGAAGGCAAAACAATATCAGTGGTGGAAGAAGAGAAGGGTGCATAAGGAAATGTATATTCATTGAAAAGAACATCCTTAGAAATGATAAGTTTGCCCTCTTTAGTTAGACATTTATACCCTTTGTGAGAGGTTGAATAACCAAGAAAAGTACATTAAGAGGACCTTAATTCCAACTTATGCTTATTGTAAGGTCGGAGATAAGGAAAACAGGAACATCCAAACACTTTTAAGAGAATTGTAATCAGGATCCTTACCAAATAGAAGTGAATGAGGTGATTTGTTGGACAACATAGGAGATGGAAGCCGATTGATAAGATATGCAGTAGTAAGAAATGCATGAACCCAAAAGGACATAGGGAGACAAGCATGAGCAAGAAGAGTAAGTCATGTTTCAACTATGTGCCTATGTTTTCTCTCCACTATGCCATTTTGATGGTGAGTGTGAGGACATGTGACTCTATGAACTACTCTCATGGATTGAAGGTAGGGACCAAAGGACCTAAACACCCCCCCCCCAATCACTTTGAACAACCTTTAAGGGGTGATCAAATTGAGTATGAATCATGGTAACAAAGTGTATAAACACAGATAAGATGTTTGGTTTTTTTAAGCAAAAAAAATGCAGTATGTCTAGTGGCAGCATCAACTATAGACATATAGTATCTAAAACCTGTAGTGGAGTTCATAGGAGCAGGACCCCATAAATCTAAGTATACTAACTCAAATGGAGCAGTGTAAACAGAGTTAGAAGCATTGGCATGTAATCTATGAGATTTACCAAGCACACAAGCTGAACAGAAATCAAGTGCAGTTTTATTTATGCGGGAAATATTACAATGATGCATTACATGAGTAACAACTTTCTCATGATCATGTCCTAGACGACAATGCCAGAGATAATAGTAAGAACAAAGACCAGAGACATCAATATTGTTAGAAGTAGTAGTAATATTCCTAGACACACTAGTAACAACATTGTTAACACTAGGTTGTGAAGATAAAGGAACAGTAGCAGTAGGAGAAAAAGGCTTAGCTAGATGCAATGGTTGAAGATCATAAAAGGCATAGAGTCCCTTTGGAGTTAGAGTTCCTCTAAGCAAAATATGATCAGAACCCTGATATTTCACAAGACAATAGTTAGAATGAAATTCAAAGTAACACATATTATCCTTAGAGAATTTAGAGACACTAAGAAGATTTTTAGTAATAGAGGGAACCAGTAACACATAATTAAGAGAAAACGTAACAGTGGGGCAAGTAGGATAAGAGAATGTAAAAGAACCAGAAGCCTTAATATTAATGCCAATACCATTACCCATATAAATCTGATCTGCACTAAACTTTTCACACGGTTCTTCAAGCAGTGAGGGATCAGCAGTGAGATGATGAGTGGCCCAGAGTCTGGATACCAAACTTCAGTGGAGGGCTTAGCCAAGAGACCAACAGTCATGGCATGAGGATACAAGCCATGTTGATGAGATGAAGAAGTCCCCTGATCGTGTTTAGCAGAGGATGGTTGCAACACATGTTGTGAATTAGGATTAGTAGGGTAATGTGGATCCATGTAGGAATGAGGTGGAAAGTGATGACTAGGATAGACTAAGTGATGTGGTTGATGACTATCATGAAGATGCTGACTAGGATTAAATTGTTGATGTGGCAAAGATTGAGATAGTCCAATAGGTGATGGTTGACCATAGAGCTGGGAGTAGGATGCACCATAATTAGGATGTGCATAGTGGCAAACAGTTACATCACGACCATACCTATTGCAGAAAACACAGTAGAAATTGTTCTTGGAGGAAAAACGACCTCCACCACCACGAGAGCCACGAAATCCACGGGAACCACCTCTATAACCACGGGAATCACCACGGAAACCGCCAGGACCATAAGGCGGAGCTCTAACCATATCTGAACGACCATGAGATGACATCATTGGCATCATAGAAGGAAAACCAGAGGAAACCGTTTCCAATGAGTGTAACGGTGAACCAGCAGCAACATTAACCGATAAAGCATCGGAAACAGACCGTTTCTATTTTGTTCCAGGCGTGACTCAAAAGTAAGAAGAAAGGATTGAAGTTCATTAACGGTAGGAAGATCATGTTGACTTCCCAAAGCTATGATAATAGGTTGAAATTCCTCCGATAAACCGTCCAGAATAAAATCCACATGCTCAGCTTGAGTGATAGGGGAATCGGTGGAAATCAATGAGTCAACGAGTACCTTGATTTGAGTGAAATATTCAAAAATGGTGTTAGATCCCTTCGTAATCGATCGTAGTTGAGCACGTAATTGACGTCCACGTGCCTTGATTTGAGCTTGACAATGCTCAATGATTTCAGATAGTGAATTGAGGATCCAAGACAAAAGCAATTGGTCCTATTCATCCCAGCTTAAGAAAACAGGGTTGAGATGATGATGAATGCGATCTCCGTCACTTAAGAATTGAGGAGGAGGATCCAAATCGGAGATAAACCGTTCAGCTCGGTTAGATCGAAGAACTGCAAGAATAAATTGACGCCATACCAAAAAGTTCTTGTCGGTGAGTTTTGTTAATGGAAGCGTAAGATTGAGCGAAGGTGAAGATGCTTGAAGCAGCGACGGCGCAACCAGAGGAGGAGGAGGAGAATCTTCACTGTGAGAACCAGAATCGGTAACAAAGGCCATAGGCGGCATGATACCATGTAAACAGAAGCAGATTTGAGGAAGAAGAGTGTTGCACAATGAACTAAAGAAAGTGTGTTTCACAGTTTTGTATTTTATTGAATTGTAAAAATTGAATTGTTACAATCTGAACCTAGCCTTTATTTATAGTTTACAATAGGAATGAACCTAACCCTATTTGTGGTACACATTAGTTCTAACTAATTCACTTAGAAGGCAAGGAACATTCTAACAACTAACTATCCATTATCCTCAAGTATTATTCTCTATAATCATTTGTATTATTTTTTAAAAATAATTAAATATAAATAGTAAATGATATAATGATAATGTATAAATATTTTATGATATTAGTGAATATATTTTTTCTCTAATAATAATCTCTTCAATAATAATAATAATAACATGGTTAGTAATGTTCCAAAATTCCACATACATTACTAATAACCATTAACAATTACTTCCATAGTCGTATTCCTATAGTCCACATTTTGTTCGAGTTCTTCCTTTTTCCAAGTAACTGTCCTCCCCCAACGGCCAACCCTTACTTACCATTATTATTCTACCGTGACACTCGCCCCAATCTAGTTCCTTGAAAAGGCTTGTTTCATCCAAATGCACTTTAGGTTATTTGAAAATACACACTTGATTGTTTTTCGGGTTTTTATTAATTTCGTTTTCATTTCTTATGTACATGTGTGACTTTTAGTACTTTGGTACCTTTTTAATAGAATTTGGATGAAAAAAATATATATAACAAATCAACTTGTTCCACCAATTAAATAGTGTTATTTAAAAACTACATTCAAATAAAAAGAAAATTCTTAAAAATAAAAACAAAATTTTTCATATTATTTGATATTATGTAATTTTTTGGTTTCCCATAGGTATCCTTGCACTAAAGGTAATCATGTCCGAGCCGGGACTATCCACAGGTATGTGAGACTAACTCTCCTAGCTGGTATTTTTTTCATCCACAAAACTCGAACCCGAGACCTTGCTTAAAGAAAATCAAACATGTACCATTTGAACCAATACTAGAGACAAAGGGACATGAGTTTTTTTGTACAGAGTATCCATTTTCCAACAACTTACCCCTTAGTCTTCACCATTAGTACCCATTTGGATTCCTTATAGTACTCTATCGTTATATGCATGGGTGGGTTTCAGAGTGATCACAACTATGATTGTATCCCTCTCCATTCATGATTCACTACTAGTGTTTCAGAATTCAATATAAAAAAGAGGAATGAATAAACCAAATGAGAAGTCCTCATTCAATAAGTATAATGATATGGTAAGCGATACTAGGTCTGAGATGTGATATATGATTATATTCTTCATTTCTTACATCATTATTATTATAGGATGATGAAATCGATATGATACATGGAATTTGATAAGTGGTACAAAAACTAAACAAGCTATGTGTGGAATACGACCAACATATATGATATTATAGGTAACTTTTGTCCTTTTCCAAATTTATTTTAACAATAGCAATGAGTGTTGTCATAAAAACAGTGACGGTGGTGTCATTGGAGTATGGCCAAGTGATTTTTCATTAAAATTCCTTTCGCCATATAGTCTGTTATTCCTTGAGAATTTCACATTTTCACGATTAGCAGTGACCACATCTATTATATTTTACAATATTTCTACCACTGGGCTGCAATTCGAATACTATGGTATATGTGAATTCTAAATATCTAATAATACAATCTAGTATGTATTTTCAAAGATTGTTTACCTAATTACAATTATATTGTATAACCATATAATCGAAGTCACGTACTTTATTCACTAGACATCTATTCACAGCTTCTACCATGAACTTAACATAATATATTTGATTCTAAAAATCGGTAGCAACCAATTACCAAAGTCTTAGAATTTGACAGTTATACAAATTTTAATGTATTAATAAGCACTAACGGATTCTAAATAATTCAATTTTTACAAGCGCTCAAGAATACTCAACCCATATACACGAAGAAGCACAGCCTAAATTAGCCTGAACATTCTGTTATACATGTTAGTCATACACTAGTGATAGAAGGAGACCTGTTTTCAGATTTTTTTTAGTTATATGATTTTATCTATATCTTTCGGATCAATTGAGACTTTCCATCTTTGAATTATCTTAATGGCACACATCCTCATCATTTTGCCAATGACGAAACCACGTTGAGCATAGCGTTCCCACAAATCTTTATATTTATTTTATTTTTGTAATATATATATATATATATAACTTACCATTTGCATAAATAAATATATGTAACAGACAGTCAGAGGCAACCTACAGATTTTCTATTTTATCAAATTTGAAAGTTTTAATAGTGTAATAGGTATCCAGTGACATATGATCCTGTTATTTTATATTTGTGGAGACTAATAAACATGTTATATGCATATTAATTTACTTTAGAGTTAGCTTTGATATTAGGTACCGGTGATATTTGCAATAGTTGAATAAATTTTCCACTATGAATATAACAAATAACGGAATATAAGATTGCATGAAAATAAATGGCTGAATAATTGTTTAGTAATTTATATTTAGAATGATGTTTTCTATATAATTGAAAATGAGAAAAATCACTCAATTTTTAAGAGATGATCCATTTATCACAATAATAAGTTTAAAAAACTTACTTCACATCTTATTAATCAATCATAGGAAAATATAATTTTAGAATTAATGAGTATATCCAAATCATTAGATTTCCTTGATGGTTAATATGTAACGTAAGTTTATTAAAGTTATTATGGGAGTGAGTGACCCTCCCATTTCCAAAATAATAAAATTTCTTATAAAAAATCATAGTTTGTGTTACTCTACTTATAGAGTTTCATTTTTGTGGCACTAGGGACACATATTTGTTATCCTATAAATTGTGTAATTGTATGTGCCGTTAATTGTGATTGGTTAGAAAAATAATTAATGATTAATTTTTTAACTTAAAAACATTTTTTCAACCAATCATAGGTACATTGTATATGTAGTGGTACAATTTGTGGGACAGCACACTATGCCAGAGTTGTCGTTCAACAACGCTTATTTTAGATGTATAACAACATTTTCATGCGCTTTTTGTTTGACTGCAGTAATATATGGTCATCATTAACAATGTTTCGCAAATGTTGTTGTATTGATTATATATCAAAGTGCAACACATAAAAAAACGATGTCATATAGTGCATCAATACAACAGTGACTCGTCCATAAAGCGCTGTCATATACTGGATCGATACAACACTGACTCGTCCACAAAGCGTTGTCATATAGTGGATCAATACAACAACACATCGTCCACAAAACGTTGTCATATAGTCTTAAATAAACAGCGCATTTTATAGGTCTTATTAACAACACTTGTTGTTGCGCCGTTGAAGTTCATATATTTAACAGCGCAGTAACAAAAAAATGTTGTTGTATTATTCAAAAAATTTCTCAAACAACACCTTAATACAATTGCACATCACATGTATAGCGTTGTTGTATTAATAATGTACTACAACGCTTTCTATAAAAAACATTGTTGTAGTTATCCTTTACAACAATGCATGTCAGGGCTTCCCCTAGAATTCGTTGTTGATTTACGTAAATTAATATCTGCATATACATTTATTAGCAGAACATACATTCTCAACAACACAAACATTTATACATTCTGAACAACACAAACACATTAATACAGGCTAGAAGTTTGTTTTATTAAATATCAGTACAATACAAAATAAAAACAATGAATATCATCCCAAAAAAATGATCATCTTCTGTTGAAAGGGTAATTCTGTGTTTATTTTATTTGGGAGTTTTCTTCTCTCAAAAAATCATCCTGACAGCAGTGTCAATTTGTTGAAAGATTAATACTCTCATTTTCGTTATGTTCCTTTTGTAAGTAAGGGAACTCAGTTTTATTCTTTGTTCGCCATTTCGGCTTTGTTGAAATAAATTCCAACCCCGGTATAATGGTTTCAAGAATATTTCAGTTACAACTTACTTTCTTAATAATCATGTGAATAAGTCATTCCTTCTTTGCCCCATCTCGGCTTTGTTAGAATAAATTCTAACGCTGGTATAATGGTATCCAAGCAATTACCTATTACATAATTATTAAGTACCTTTGAATACCATCTCGGTTTTGTGGAATAAATTCCAACACCGGTTTAATGGTATTCTAATATATAAAAGTGATGAATAGTTAGTTGTTAGATACAAATAAATAAATAAAGAACAAAAGAATAATAAATTTAGTGACCTTTTATTTATTTACTCCCTTT
>NW_017720539.1:0-317 GCF_001865875.1 Lupinus angustifolius | reverse complement strand
AGAAGTAGAAAAATGCATAACCTTGTTCAAAAGAAAATGTTTAGGAGCATGAGCTATCTATCCAAGGATTGGATGTTTTTGAGTTTCAAATGAGAGTACAAAATTGTTTTTGGCATCTCATCTGCCTTCTTCTTTTCTCCTCTTGAATTCTAAACTACAAATTACAAAACTTACTTGAAAATGAAAACCCTAAACTAAGAAAGAATTCCTAAATGAGAGAATTCTGGCCTTCAAGTATTTTTGAGAGAATTTTATGAAGAAATGGTGTGTTACAATCTGTTTTGCTCGAAGGAAATGGCCTCTATTTATAGGCTCCA
>NW_017720538.1:0-1453 GCF_001865875.1 Lupinus angustifolius | reverse complement strand
AGGATGAGGATAGGATGAGCTACTCTAAGCTACTTCTGAAAAGCCTATGGTGGGCTACTTGAGGTGAGGTCATGGATGACTTCATGGTTTGCTTGATGGTTAAGTCAAGTCTGGTAAGCACCGCCCAGCGCACCTGCTTCACCGCTGAGCTGCTTGTTCAGCAGCTTCTGACAGTGTTGACTGGAACGTGGCTTGGTGCTTGCTGATCTGGCCAGGAGTCTGGTTCTCTACTGAGCAGCTTGGTTGGACCGCTGAGCAGCTTGTTCAGCAGCTTGGTCTTGTGCCAAGTTTGTGTCTGACCGTGTCAAGCATATTTCTGAATGTGCCAGGCCTAGTCTGGTGCTAGGCTGAGCGGCTAAGCAGGTCCGCTCAACTGCCTGGTTGAGCAGTTTGGTCCAGGTCAGGCAGGTGGCCAGGTCAGCTCAGCGGGGCTTGTTCAACGCTCAGCTGTCTGGTTGAGCACCTTCATTTTCTTGACTTTTGTTGCTTTTTGACCATGAATCTTTTCTCTTCTTCATTTTATTTCCTACAAAGTACATAAAAATGCAATACAAACACAAATATACCAAATTGTGATATTTTGTACAAAATGTATTCTTTTAAGTTGGTTTTTCTCAATTATGCTTAAGATAAGTGCCATAAAAATGTATGATTTTTAGGTATGTTTGGCACTTATCAGTCATGTTACTATCCCGTTACCCAGATGCCGAAAATTCAAAACTCAAATTAATCATATCCTTTGTTGTGTCACTTTCTCATTGTATTTATTCAATTTTTTCAAAAAGTCAAAATTAGATTTCAATGAGATTTTTCATGAATTGTGAATTTTGACACATAATGCTTCAAATAGGAATTTAGATGCTTTTTGTTACAAAAATGTGTAACAATTGACCTAAGCAAATATTTTTCTAACAAAAGTGTTTCTTTGCACACAAGTTCTAAAATGGAACCGCATGAGGTAAGTGTTTCACTCAAAACTCGACTTGTTTGATTTACAAGAATTTAATTTTGTTTTTCATCTTAACA
The DNA here is from genome assembly GCF_001865875.1 of Lupinus angustifolius. Taxonomy (NCBI): domain Eukaryota; kingdom Viridiplantae; phylum Streptophyta; class Magnoliopsida; order Fabales; family Fabaceae; genus Lupinus; species Lupinus angustifolius. Next base: position 427 of record NW_017720538.1, on the reverse strand, counting down.
CTTACTTTGATTGCACAAATTTTTCAAGAATCACTAAGGTCTTATTTAGGTTGTAATGAGGCTTGACTATCAAAGGAAATTGATTTTTCAATATATTCAAAGATACTTTCAAAGTTTAAAAGAGAGCAAAAATTAATTTTTCATTAAAAACATGTACTCCTTTCAACCTTTTTCCATTTCTCCTTTCTCATTCTTTTTCTTGACCTTTTTTGTGTACTTTCTTTAATTTTCTCAATCTCTTTTCACTACTTTTTTTTATTTTGGATCTTTTTCTTTACTTTTTGACTTGTAAAGAGATTGAGACTTTTTCCTTGAACACTTTACTTGGCCAACCGTTCCCCCAACTTCATTTCTTCCATCAACCTTCCTTTTAAAAAATGCTCTCTTTTTACTTAGAAAAGTATATGAGATTATTTTTGTTTTTCCA
>NW_017720537.1:0-23443 GCF_001865875.1 Lupinus angustifolius | reverse complement strand
TGGTCAAGTGGCTCATTCTAATTGAAAGAACTTGCCTTGATCATATCCTATCAAATTGTCTGCAACCAAGTAAAGAAAGATTCAAACAAAATCAATTGTGCAAAACCAAAAAGTTTATCACTAAGCTCACATAATTATTGTGTTTGGCTTACACTCCCTCACAAGGTTGGGATTCACACTTTTTAATACATCTCATTTTGCTCAATCAAAGCTTAATTTAAAGTATGCTTAACATTTTTAATCATGTGATCATGCTTCAAAAAATTTGGTTTAGCCATTTTGTTTTCAGTTTTGAAATGTTTTGAGTTTTTTGAACGAACAAATTTACTTTTTACATATTTACACAATCTAGTGAAAAGAAATAATTTTTTTCAATTACATCAAGTCTTGTCCCTCTTTTTAAATGAAGGCTTGTCCTCAAGCCTTCAAAAAAATTTGGGCTTTACTTGATGTGATTTAAAGTTTTTGTTTAACTTTGTCTAAAAAAAAAAAAAAAATCAAGGTAGATAGTAAAACATGACTAATAACTTGGGTAGCACTTCCTTAACATCTCCTAGTGTGTTTCAACATATGGCTCAACCTCGTCGGCATTATGTAAAACATATAAGTGCGCTTGCTCCAATTTGGTTCTTGTTATAGTCAATATTTCATTCCTAGTAATACATTCACCAAATGTTTTTTTTTTTGCATATCGAGGCTTTGGAATGCCCATGAAATCACCATTGGTAAGGTATCCGGTAAAAAAAATCAAGAGCTTCTTCAATAACATATCGCTCGATAATACAACCATCTGGTCTTGATCGGTTCTTCACATACCCTTTTAATATCTTCATATAACGCTCAAAGGGGTACATCCATCTCATATAGGAAGAGCCACATAGTTGTGTCTCTCGAACAAGATGAATGCTTAGATGAACCATTATGTCAAAAAAAGAAGGTGGGAAATATATTTCAAGCTCACACAAAGTCAAAATAATTTGTCTTTGTAATGCAGGTAATTTATCAGGGTCAATCACTTTGCTACAAAATTCCTTGAAGAAGAAGCATAACCTAGTTATGGTTCCTCGAACTTTTTTAGGTAGAATTGGCCGTATTCCAATAGGCAAGAAATGCTTTATAAGTACATGACAATCATGAGACTTAAGACTTTTTAACTTGAGGTCTTTCATTGATACGAGTTTCTGAATGTTGGAAGAGTACCCTTATGGAACTTTAACACCATGACTAAATTTAGAAAATTCAATTTTATCCTTCCTCGACAAAGTATAAGCTGCTGGAGGTAGAAATGTACGTTTTTCCTTCATTATCCGTCCCAATTCCTTTCTTATTCGCATACTAACCAAGTTCAACCTTGCATTCAAGCCATCTTTGGTCTTATCAGGGACATTGAGTAAGGTACCAAGGAGGCTTTCAAACACATTTTTTTCATTATGCATAACATCGAGGAAATGTCTTACATATAATGAACTTCAATATGACAATTCAAAGAAGATTGACCTTTTCTTCCACCCACTTGTAACAATTTCCTTTGCAAAAGGTTTACCAAAGTTAGTATTCAACCCCTTTAGCTTTTAAAATAATTGGTCACCTGTCAACGGCAAAGGAGCACATCCTTCTTCATTGTTTCCATCAAATGCTTTTACCCATCGTCGATAGTGATGATCTGAAGGCAAAAATCTACGAAGGTCAAAAATGACATTTTTCTTATAGTGTTCCAACCTCATTGAATGAGTATTGTCTTCACATACAGGACATGCAAAATGTCCTTTTGTATTATATTCAGACATATTATCATATGCAGGGAAATCACTGATTGTGTCGAACAACAAAGCCCTCAAGTTGAAGTTTTCTTCCTTATACACATCATATACATTTATGCATCTCTCCCACATTTGCTCCAAGTCTTCAATTGATGGAGCCAAATATATGTCTATGTCATTTCCTGATTGTTTAGGTCCAGATATTAACATAGATAACATCACATATATGCGCTTCATGCATAGAGAATAAGGTAGGTTATATATCACCAACATCACTAGCCATGTACTATGGGAGCAACTTTGAACACTATGTGGGTTAATTCCATCCATTGACAATGCAAGGCGTAGATTTCTTGATTCTTGACCAAAACTAGGATAGTCATGATCAATTTTTCTCCATTGAGGAGAATATGCAGGATGTCGAAGCTTGCCATCTTTACTTATTTCTTCATCATGCCATCCCAACTTCTTTACATCTTTGGCATTGCTAAACATATGCGTGAATCTTGATTTGATTGGAAAATACCATACAACCTTTTTGAAAATTGAGTCTTCCTTCTTATATCGTGATGCATTACATTTAGGACAAAACTTTAATGAAGCATACTCATTAAAAATAAGATACAATCATTTTCACAAGCATGTATCCTAGTGTAGTCCATACCTATGGAGCGTAACATTTGTTTTGCATCTTAGGTTTGAGAAGGAAGCACATTATCTTCCGGCAACATATCCTTCAGAAGTGCAAGCAAGTCAGTGAAACTCTGATCAGTCCATCCCTTAACAGATTTCAACTTACACAAGCTAAATATAATGTAATTAAAAATGCAAATAACTATAAGAAAAACTCACTTTCAATTCGATGTTAAATGTGTGAATGATGATTTTGAGGTTAAACGAATGAATGATTTTCGAAATCGGTGTTGAATGATTTTTGTGTTGAATGAGTGAATGATTTTAGGTGTTGAATGAGTAAATAATTTTGAGGTTGAATGATTTTGGAGGTTGAATGATTTTCGAGGTCAATGAGTAAATGAGTGTTGGGATTGCTGATGAATGTGTAAGAATGCGAGAACATTTTAATTTTTTAAGGTGTGATAGTATCTTCAACATTGCATAATGAAGAAGGCGCTGTCAATGATACCTAATCAACAGCACAACCTGAAGGCAACGCTGTGGAAAAGCTCCCCATTCAAATATGAAGGTAAGTGTTCATAACGCAATCTTAAGGAAACGCTATGGAAGATATAATAATTATTTTACTAATTCATTTTTTTAATGAAATTCAAATTAGTAATTACGTTATGACATTCGATTAACGATAATTAATTAAATATATAGAACAATTAATAATGGCAATAAATAACATTCAAACAATTAATCGATTAAGCATTGTATTAAGCGATTAAGTGCAGAGGAAATAGTTTTTATCATATCGATAGCGCTTCTTACCATATGCGTTGTTGTATAGCTAAAAGAGAATGAATGAGAGATAAGTATTCAACAGTGATTGTTTGTTCATGCGTTGTTGAATTCAACGAAAGCAACAACGTTTTTTTGAGAATGCGTTGTAGAATTCAACGTAATCAACATCGCATTGTTAAAAAAACGATGTTGTGTGGGTATAACAATAGCACAATCATACAAAAGCGCTATCGAATACAATTATTCCTAATTCTACAAAGTTACGCACACAACAAAAAATATCATGATGCATACAGAAACAGAACATAACAACAAAACGAATGTATACGGAAACACCAAATGAGAACTATATGAATACAACTGAATTTCAACTGAATTTATATATTGAACATTAATCACACTGTTTACATAAACATATATTACATAGACCAAATCATATACATTACATTGAAAATTAATTGAATTCTCTAAGCTAGAATCTGTGCAAAATTAATCTACTATACCTATCATTTGCAAACTAAACTAAGTACAAATTTTGACCATTGTTCTCTAAGCTGGTTGACTTGGTCATCTGTATATGATTTGCCAACAAACTTGATTTTATTAGTTGGTCACTACTGAATGATCTCTTTCATGAATTTTAACATGTAATAGCCACAATCTACCTCATTTGTTTGGCAAGGGATCTACAATTAAAATGAAGTAAACATATAAGCATAATATTAGTTGGCCATTACACATAAAATTGTTTGAGATGGTTTGTGTCAATATCTGTATACGAGTTCACTTGATTTTGTTGGGATTTGGTAACTTGTTTCTACCACGATTATTCAATTTGTAAACTTTCACCACACTAAACAATAGAAAATGTACTTAATTAATAAACAACTAGGAAAGTGAAAGTGTAACTAAAAGTTTAAATGAGTAGAGCACTTACTTAGAAAACATTTCTTTCATAGCGGCGTAGTTGTTCATATCACCACGTGCCAATGAGTCAAAGTAATATATTTCTTCATTGACCCGATTGATGGCAATCAAAACCCAATGTTGCCTAACAAAACATATGTACATGGTTTGGAAATGTTAAACACAACAAACATACTAAAGAAATAAATATAAAAGACAATTAATAAATGCTCACCCGGTAATAAAATGTGCAAGAAATAAATCTGCATCTTCTATATGATAGATGAGATTATCTGTAATTCGTTCTGTTTTTTCCCCCAATCTCATTTTTTTCGTGTGACATTAAAGTGATAAGGTGTAGGGATATGAAAATCATATTTTTCTTATTTACCTTAATAAAATTTTCATACAAGTACATAATATATGTAACACAAATGTTAGTTAATTATAACACACCGCCATGCAAAAATGAGAAGTTAAGAAAACATAATTTACATACAACACTTGCACCTATATAATCACGTTTATATACATCTCGGACTTCACTCATACCAATGTATTCATCAATATTATCCCCCATAGACTTCCTTGGGAATTGATATAATTATTATATCATCTCTAATCTTCTTTACATGCTCCACCAGTTGAGTACAATAGTTGGTAGTCTTCTTAGAACTCACATCCCTAGTAGATGACTTTGAGCTCACATCTTCAGAACATGGCTTAGACTTTTGGGTGCTACTAGGGGTGGAATGTACATTTTCCTGAAATATTCAATAAAAACACATCAATTATAGATCAATATATATATAATATGAGTGAGCATAAGGTGAAAAATCATACCTTAGGTGAGCATAAGGTGAAAAATCATATCTTAGGAGGAATTACTTCAACAAGGTCTATTGGCCAAGCCACAAAAGTACCTATAGTCCCTCCAACTGTGAAGATATCCTCATCGAGAGGAATTGGCAGCAACGCATTATCATCGATTGCAATGTCAATCGAGACCTTCACATGATGACGTGGGATACGTGCATTATGTAGCATAGCACCGACCAACTTGTGCACTTTCCCAACACACATTACTCTGCTAGTTGGGGTATCCAAAAAAAGTTTACAAGAACTGATTTATTGTACGTAAGTTAAAACATATAATTAGTGAACGACTAAATTAAAATAAGTTAACTAAATTAAAATACGTTAACTAAATTACCTAAGGAATGTGAATCGGAATGGGAATGTTGCACGGTGCAGGTGTAGTACAACTCTCATTGATGGTTGAAGGAACAGTGTCAGCATTACTAGCTAGTCGTTGCCACTCAACTTCCTTCACCTTCATTGATTGCTCTAATTCGTTGAACCGTTGCATGAGGCCATCTAGCTGATTTTGAACCTGCCTCATTTGGGCTTTGGTTGCACGCTTTGGATGTGGTACAAATGTCTGCTGGCTAACCCCAAATCTCGCACCTCGGATACAACCAGGGTAGATAGGCAGTCCTAATGCCTTGATAAATATTATGTGACTATTTTTGCCTCCTTTTTTTAGGGCAGCGTGACAAATAAAGAAAAAACATTAATTAATCACATTTTGATAAATAAAGTATGAAAATTAAGTATAATTAAAAAATATGAGCACTTGCAACACGTCTTGCCGCTTCTTGAACTTCTTCATTGTCGATGACATCATCCTTGTTCTTACGGGCACCCAACCATAGAATATCGAGTTCTACTCCATTGGAATCATAGGTGTATCGCTTTTGTTCTCCAACTAACAAAACATAACAAACAATAATGTAACTAGATATATATGCATACTAAACATACCAATAATGTACTTACAAATTAACAATACTTACAATTTTTTCCTCGATTCCTTTATACCCCGCTCGAGAAGCTCGGTATGGATATAAAGGCTTGGATGCCCTCTTGCGGTTTTCATTACTTAATTTATGAAACACTAAACAACATTAATATCAACAATCACATATATATATATATATATATATATATATATATATGTGTGTGTGTGTATATAAAAGCATATATACAAAAGTCAATACAAAGAATATGATTTTACATGCGATAATACAAGTGCCATTAACCTATCCAAGAATCCCGTTTTGCATTCTAGAACAAAGCATATAGAAATTAGACATCATTTTTTGCGTGACCATGTACAAAAAGGTGACTGTGTTCTTGAATTTGTGGAAACATCTAAACAGTTAGCAGATATTTTCACCAAGCCCCTTCCCAGGGATACCTTCTATGTTCTAAGGAGAGAACTAGGAATTCTTGATGAACAATATCTTGTTTAAAAAAAAAAATGTTTAGCTGTTTGCATAAATTGTCTTGCTTCTCTATGCCTATGTGTTTCATGTTTGAATGATATATGTTAAAAATGCAAAAATATATCTCTTGATTAACTTCTTAATGTGATTATATTATGTCTCGATAAATCTGTTATAATGCATACGTGTGTCCTAAAAAGTCGAAACCACTCTGCTGCCTAAAAACGAAATTTTCTCTGATTTAATCGATTATGCAAATAGTTAATCGATTACCTGGGCTTCATTTCTGGAAAATTCAAATTTTTAAAAATTTAATCGATTAAACAGCCCGTTAATCGATTACCTGGGCAATTTTTTTTGAAAATTCAAATTTTACACTGTTTTAATGGATTAAACCATCCCGTTAATCGATTAAAACCAGTACGTTAAAGGCAAACAGTGTCTCGGTGTTGTACTTTTTTTTACATTTTCGCAACCTCTTTGTGCCTTGATTTTCTGAAACAGCAACAATACTAATCCAGGTGCAATAGGATTAAGTAAACCTCACCCTAAACCTCTCAATCCTTCCAAAATCGCTCTATTTTCATCCAAAATCCACTCAATTCCGAATCATCCAATCCAAACCCTAGGTTAGGCTTTGCCCCTCTGTTCATCAATCTCAGTTTCGAGTTCATCATCTTCAATGGAGCAGAGTCGTCCAAAGCGGGTCAAGACTACAGCAACGCGCATTCGAAGAAGGGAAACCGGCTCACCCTCCACTCGGGACCGCGGTGACCCCTATTATTCCCTCATTTTGCAAGAGACCCGGTTGGCAAAATTTCAAGGCCGCAAGCCTACATACATCAGGTATGCCGACTTAACCTGGTTAGCGGAACAAAACTTTAGTTTTCCGCATGACATGGAGGCTCAAGGAGCCGTTCAGTTTTTGGAATTGAAGGGACGCGTATACCCTGCTCTAGTTAGGGAATTTTACGCTAATTTTAGATACAAGGATGGCAAATATTGGTCCATGATTTCCGGTAATTTGTTTGAGATGAGTGAGGATTTATTTCTGAATGTTGGAGGTTTATCGTCGTCTGGTTTTGGAATAGGGGATTGTTCTTGGGTCAAGGACAATTTTGATCCCGTTGATGTGTACAAGTCATTCCTTCGGGGCCCTCATCTGTATATTCAGGGTCAACTGACCAAGGCAGGGTCACTTTCTGTTGAGAACAGGTTATTGCATTATGTTATTGCTTACATATTAGTGCAGCGGAACACTAATCATGCACAGCCTACTGTGAATGATTTGCGTTTCATGTATGCTGTAAAGAATAACGTGATGATCAATTGGCCTGAGGAAATTCTAAAAATCATGAACAGCGTTTCATTGTCTCAGTCCAAGCTGCTCCCGTATAGCATTTTCATATCCCGCATTGTTGATTATTTGCGCATTGACATTTCTGATACCATCATTACTGAGTACACTGATAAAGATCACTTGGTGGGTGAGAGTCTCATTCATAAGATGGGAATTTACAAGTATGGTACTACATGGCAGTATCAGGAGGACTATACCACCTTTGATCTGGACTTGTCGGATAATGAGCATCAGGAGGATTTGGGTAATCAGAATGCAACTAATCAGGGGGAGTCGTCTGGAACAGCACCTCAGAGCTCTGTGTTTGGTTTAGCTCAGATGGAAGCCATGGAACAACGACTTAACAACCGCATGGATCTGCACTTCCAAGGGCTGAAGGACTCTTATTTTGCAGGTATGGAGCAATACGAGGAACGTCAGAATGCCTACACCGATAACAAAATTCAGGAGCTGAGGACTATGATTCAGTCTACCGCTGAGGCTCAGAATGCCATGTTCTGCTCAGAATTTCAGAAGCTGTCTATGCTTATCCAGGGAAATCAGAACACTGCTGTGCCTGATGATCAGCCTGTCTATCCTCCGCCTCAACCTTAGTTTAGCTGACCTTAGACCTAGGTTATCCTATCCTTAGGTTTATTTTTATCTTGTGGCACCTTCTGGATTTAGTTATCGTTGTTGCTTTCAGAACTGATTCGTATTTTGCTTTTTGTCTTTTATATTGACTTTATGGCCTGTACTATTTCATGACTTTCTTTACTCTTTATGCTATGCAAATGTTTTTGTTTTTGCTATAATTATGTCAAAATAGCTTATTTGCCTTAGTGAATGGATCTTGATCATTTGAGATTTAATAATGCTTACAATGCTTAATATTTGATTAAATCTTGTATGCCATTCTCACTTCTTATTAGCTATTTTTTTGTCCAATAAAGCGCATTTGTTCAATTTACCCATAAATGAAACAGGTTAATTTGTTAAAACCCAAATTAATTCATTAACATTGTTTTATGATTAACTAATATCTCTTCCTAGCTTTTTTGACCTGGGTTATCTTTTTGATAATGTCAAAAGGGGGAGAAAGGTTGTTTTGTTGCTTCTCAATTGTGCAGGTTGATCGTTATAACAGCTTCCGATAAATGTGCGCATTCCATCAACCTTGCCAACACAATCTTCAAGCTTATTCATCAAGCAATTGTTACTTTAAAATTGATGAACTTGATGTAGAGTTTGTCATCATCAAAAAGGGGGAGATTGAAAGTGTGCATGTCAAGAGGAACACTTTGGAAAGCTCTCCTTGAACGTCATGGTTTTGATGAGGACAACGTGTGCCTAAAAGTGCTTGAAGATAACCAACAATCCAACGTGCTTGAGTCTTTTATTTGGTACTAGGCTTAGACTAGTTTCTAGTTTAAGTTGAGTCGAAGGCTTAGGGCACCTAAAACATGTCTCATATGCATTTATCTTTAAATCATTTCATCCATGAGATATGTTCATTTGATAATATGTTCATGCATTACATAAATACATGTATATATGCATTCTAGGCATAAAACTAAGTGTCAAACATGTATTATCTAAGTGCATAACATATTTGATGTTTTCTATTTGAAAATACATATTTTATTTAGTGTTAATCGATTAACCATACCTTTAATCGATTAACCCAACTGCTGTGTAAAGTGGTTGCCACTGGAACACGTTTTTGTAATGCAGTTAATCGATTAAAGGTTTACGTTAATCGATTAACCTAACTGATTTTTAAGTTGTTGAAACTGAAAAACTGAAAAACAGAATCAGTTATGATTTTTAGTCCCGTTAATCGATTAAGAAGGTATTTAATCGATTATCTGGGGTTCTGGACTGATTCTTTATAAACTGCGTTTTCAGAATTAATCTCATAAGTTGCATGTTGCATTTATTAGAGAGTTAGAGCATTCTACGTGTTAATTGCTGCATCTATTTGTTAATTGCATTAGTGAGTTTAGAAATGAGAGATTCCTTGCTTTAGGATTGAGTGCATTTCATGTTATAATCTCTCATGTTTTCCCTCACATGTTCATGCATATTTTGATGCGTTTTTTCATGAATTTTATGATTCTGTAACTTCTGTTTTCATAACTAATACTTGTCATTTCACATGTGTTTGTGTTAAATGTGCATTAGAGTAAAGCCTTCATGTTGTATTTGAGCTTAGGTATAGCTTAATATTACTCTTGTAATTCTTGTGTAATTGTTGTGAAAGGGAATCTCTTGGTGTCGTATCACCAGTAGAGATTGTGTGTTTCTTCATAGCTTAGAGTGTAAGAAAAGGAAAGAACGAGAGATTCTTTGGCTGGGGCTACGCCGAAAGAAACGTTTTCTTTATCGGTAGGAAGGGAGTCAAACCATTGAATAGTTTCTTTGATTTCTTGTCATTTGCTAAGTGTTGTAATTGGATAATGTGTTTGTAAATTACATTGATTCGATTATAGTGAAGGAAATCTCCCAAGTCAGCCGGGAGGCCTGGATGTAGTTTGCAGTGGACAGCAAACGAACCAGGATAAAAATTCGCGTTGCAGGATTTGTTCTCTCTCTCTCTCTCTCTTCTGTTTTCAATCGATTAATTTGTATATTTGATTCAACTAATACATTCTGTTCTTTTGTTGTATTGCAAGCTATTCTGATATACAAATTTGTAAGCTCTGTATTCGTTCTGTTATCGGTTATCTGTTCTGCATTTAATCGTTTCTGTAATTGCTTACTGGTTCTGTTTAATCGATTAATATTGCTGTGTTAATCGATTATCCTGTTTCTGTTAATCGATTAAAACTGTTTCTGTTTAAAACTGTTCTTTTTGTTAATCGATTAAGATTGTGCATATAATCGATTATCTTCCTTTCCTTAATCGATTAAGTAGGGTTGATTCAGCATTAAGTGTTGATTTGCGAAAAGCGGTAATTCTATCCGCGACACCTATTCAACCCCCCCCCCTTCTAGGTGTATTGTAACCACTGATACCTAACAAAATCTTCATTAATTGACTCATGCATTTATTCATTGCGTTCAAGAATAAAATTTTCATTGATTGGCTTATGCATTCATTCATTGCATTCAAAAATAAAAATCTTCATTAATTGACTTATTCATTCATTGCATTCAAAAATAAAAAATCTCATTGATTGGCTTATGCATTTATTCATGCATTTAAAAGAGACATTAATTCATTCATTCAGTTATGCATTCATTCGTACACTTTAAAAAATAAACACATGATTCATACACTCACATATTCATACATTCGTAAAAAAATCAGTCAAACATTCTACTTCATGCATTACTATAACATCTTATATCTTATCATATCATTACATTCATAATCGCAAACCTTCTCATATAAAAAAAACATTTCATACATGCATTCAGAATCACATACATCATAAATTGCATTTTCTTAGAGTCTCATGCACTAAAAAATTAAAATACATGTATCCACATGCATTTATACTACAAAAATATTAGTTTCATATCATGTATACATCCCAAAATGTATCTTCATATACATATCGTATAAGCTCGAAGTTAGCAAATTTCCAGTTCATGTATCATTTTGAGATATAGGTTGCATTTCAATGAGTGTAACATGATAAAAAATAATAAAAAATGTTCACTTCATGCACATTCCGCATCAATAAAAACTATTTCTCTACATGCATTTCATGACCATATTGATCAGGGCACTCATCAAATGAAGAGTTGGTTTTAAGAATACTATTGTTGGACTTGGGTGAAATTGATGAGAGTCGGACCTGAAGAAATTCAAGAAGATAGAGAGATTATGCAATTTGCTCTACCCCAACTAAATTGGAGAACAATTTCAAAACTTTTCTTCGCTTAAGAACTCCAGACAAGGTCAAATATTGCTAACTCACCCAGGTTTCCTTTTTCATAAGTAAAAGTTTATTTTCAAATGCATATCCTTCATGAAATTTTTAAGTGCAAAAGTCAAGGAAAATTTAAGTGCAAAACCCACAAAAGGAACCCTTCATGAAATTTTTTTTGCCTAAATCTTAGGTCATTCTTATCCAGAAAATTCTCTTAATAGTTGAATGTCATGCTAGAAAACTATTGAAAAATAGGAAAAATAAGAAAAGCGAAAGGTGGGTATGGGAAACACACGGTACAAGCCTGAAAAGACCTTGTTGAGGATTTATCTGCTTATTATGTGCATCATAACAAAAAATCGCTGACTCCGGAAAACTCAAAATTTTGATAAAAACATTTCATCTTTAATGCATAGGGTTAAAAATCATCTTATTGATTTTATCTTCACATCATCATTACTCATGACCTAAAACACAAATTAAATCATGTTATTATCACCACCACATTTACTGAAGCTCAAACTCAAGTTCAATACTATCATCACTACCACCACATCTACACAAGTCAAACTCAAATTATATTTTATCATCACTATCACATTACCACTCATAGCCCAAACATTTTCCAAAGTTTGTATGATCATTGTTTTAGTATTTATTTTTAATGAGTTATTAATGAAATAAGGAGTATGAAAAGGAAAAGTGGGAGCCTCTCAAAGAAGGGTAGATTTTGAAACGTTTTATGGTCTAAGGCTTGCAATCCAAGTCCACTAGCACAATTGAAAGAGAAGGATGACTGTTAATATCTCATACTGGGGAAAATTTTAAGTTGATTTCATCGTCTGAAGGAATATTATAAGAAGCCCAAAACTGTGGTAATTTTTTTGGATGATCTCATTCGCTATTGGAAAATTATAAGAAACTCAAAATTGGGGCAATGGTAAATTGGCATCCTATGGCTCTATAAGTTGATTCCATCACATGAAGCCATAATCTTTCAACTAAAAAGATAAATGATCTTAAGTTATCATCTTCAAGAACAACTTCAACAATGAGTCATGCAAGTCTTTTGCTCCCTATCATGTCAAATCACCATATTTGAGGGTGTTCACAAAAGAAAAACAAAAAGAGAACAAAAAAAGAAAAAAATCAAAATGAAAAAGCAAAAAAAAAAACAAGTGCTAGGTTGAAAATCCATATGGACAATCTAGGAAAAAGAGAATGGTTCTAAGTCAAAAACCTCCAAAGGTGACTTGTGATCATAATAAAATGAGAGAATTCCCGACATATGCCTACAAAAGGTATTCTGGGCAAAAATTGGGGAAAATAAAATGAACACCCTTAAGGTGAAGTCTTACTACTACACATCATTGATCATCCAAATTGTGGCAGTTTATGAACAATAACCAAACGAATGAAGACAAGATAGCGGTCTTAGTTGCTACAAAAATATCCATGCTTTGGAAAGAATTCCTCAGCCAGCCTACACTAGGGCAATATGACTGAGTTTAGTCCTTATCATCAAGATTATACTAAGGTAATTTTGTGGACAACCTTAAGAGAAAGGCATCTTCAGCTAAACTGCAGCCAATTTTGATGGGTGAAAAGTTATGGTACCAATCAACCGCAAGCATCAAGGATCGCTTTAGTCGAGTCTACAAAAGTTTATGAGTTCTATCCTTAAAATATATAAAAATAACCCATGAATGATACATTAGAGCATTTATACATGGGTCTTACCTCTCATTCCATACATTCAAAAAACATATAATATTTATATCATACATGACATAAATCAAACACTCTCATAATAGCATCAAACAATGCATATTCACATTAATTAGACAAAGCATATACATGACATAATAACATCAAACAAGGCATATACATGACATACAAACAATTCATATACAAGACATACATACATTAAATCATACCAATATCCAAGTTAACACATACTCACTTCAATCATAAAAACATTAATATGAACTTCATGCATACACAATCATTCAAATAAGGACCCCCCTAAACCCCTAATTTTCTTATGTTAACCATCAACCACCTCTCACGCATCATAAGCATCATTACACATACACATGCCAATCAATGCATAGTCCAAATCATACATCAATCATTATAGTACAAACATCAACATGAACTTCATGCATCATATATCTCGAACAATCACACAATTATACCATTCATCCAAACCGATTCAGATTAAGCATTCGAGGACCCCGTACTTGACGACCTCGAAGTCAACTTTTCCAGGCTTTGTGCCTGACCTTTTAAAATTTGAGGGCCCCGTGCTTGACAACCTCAAATTGTGCCTTCGAGGACCCCGTGCTTGACGACCTCGAAGTCAACCTTTCCAGACTCTATGCCTGGCCTTTTAAAATTTGAGGGCCCCATGCTTGACGACCTCAAATTAGCCTTCGAGGACTCAGTATTTGACGATCTCGAAGTCAACCTTTTGAGGCTCGGTGCCTGGCTTTTTAAAATTTGAGGGCCTTGTGCTTGACGACCTCAAATTTGTGACTTCGAGGACCCTGTGCTTGACGACCTCGAAGTCCACCTTTCTAGGCTCTCTGCCTGACCTTTTAAAATTAGAGGGTCTCGTGCTTGACGACCTCAAATTTGTGCCTTTGAGGACCCCGTTGTTGATGACCTCAAAGTCAACCTTTCCAGGCTCCATGCCTGACCTTTTAAAATTTGAGGGCCCTGTGCTTGACGATCTCAAATTGTGCCTTCGAGAACCTCGTGCTTGATGACCTCGAAGTCAATCTTCCCAAACTTTGTGCCTGGATTTTTAAAATTTGAGGGCCCCGTGCTTGACGACCTCCAATTGTTCTTTCTAGGCCCCGTACTTGACGATCTCGAATTTAATCTTCCAAGGCTTCGTGCCTGGCCTTTTAAAATTTGAGGGGCTCATGCTTGATAACCTCAAATTGTGCCTTCGAGGACCCTGTGCTTGACAACCTCGAAGTCAATCTTTCCACGCTTTGTGCCTGACCTTTTAAAATTTGAGGCCCCTGTGCTTGACGACCTCAAATTGTGCCTTCGAGGTCTCCGTGCTTGACAACCTCGAAGTCAATCGTCCTAGGCTTCGTGCCTGACTTTTTAAAATTTGAGGGCCTCGTGCTTGACGACCTCAAATTGTGCTTTCGAGGACCCCATGCTTGACGACCTTGAAGTTAATCTTCTCAGGCTCCGTGCTTGACCCCTTTTTTTATACTACCAAGGTATCTCCACTTTATGGGTAAGAAACTAATCACTTTCAGGAATGTAGTTGTCCCATTCAACTAGTGTCTCTCCCACTAATTGAATCTTGACCTTTCTAGCGGGGTAGAATAACGCCTTATTGGTATCAAACATATATATATATATATATAGTTTTGTGACATTTATTTGCTTGTGATGGCACCAAACTCTTGGTGTAGGAAATTATTGGACTTTCTCTACAGAGGAAGCTGTGGAATGCATTAACCAAATAAAATCAGGAAAATTGGTTTGTCTATCTTAACAACAATTCATTGATTGTGATATAAAAAAATGGAGCTCGGGCTATCAAGACGGTGACATGGAAATAGCATTCAAATTCATTACAATACATGGTAAAACGGATAAAGATGGAATGAATGTTAGAAATTTCCTGATGATTGGTGAAATACCAATCCTAGGATATTGAATATCGTGATTCTCACATATTATATAAAACAAGGATACAATGTCATACCTGAATCCATGAATCCATGTTCTCTGATCTACTCCTATGATATACATTTTGAGAGAGTTTTGGTATGATGGTCTTCTTCAACCAAATCATTAATTCCTTTTGGGACCATCATTTTCTCTCTGATGGGGAGAGGTAAAAACTATTTGTGATTTGGTGTACTCGGGACCATAACCTTCCTTATACGTTAACTTATAGGGTTCCCATTATCCCCTATAGGTTAACCTGATGGGTAGCCACCCATTAAGCCCATATCCATTATCAGCTTTTAGAAATCTATGGGTGCCAGTAATTAGATCACTTATAATGTAACCCCCGAAATAAATAGTCGATATCACTGTATCAAATATATGACGTTCACCTTAATTAGAAATTATAAATTTCTAACAATCTCCCACTTGGGCTTCATATATTCCTGATACAATTATATCACGGGTTCTTTAGGCGCGCATTCGTAGGCTATTTACATTTAAACTTCTCCTTAATACAATTTGGTCCATCTCATATATCAACTATGGTAGCACTGCAACTTTCATCACATTTAAGTGTGACTCGACCATGGTGATCACCACATTAATATACTCAATGACATAGATCAAATATGAATGAATGACATAGAAATTCCATGCAATGTGATCTCAAACATGTCTATTTCCAACTGGCCATTCTCTATTCTTTAGTGAGACGAATCCAAATTCCTTAATTGCAACACAATAGTTGCAATACATAAGTTCAAAATAGAACAATAAACCATCAACTTTATTATGCATAAAACTATATATGACGTCCAAAGTAAATCATAAAACATATTGACTCCCACTGAACAAAGGTATCATAAGGAGCAATACTCATATGAGCAATATGTTCATGAAAGACTTTAGGTACCAAACCCTTAGTCAGTGGATCAGCTAGCATAAAATTTGTCCTTATATGTTCTATGAAAATTTGTCTATTTGAATACTTTCTTCAACATCCAGAAACTTTATGTCAATGAATTTTGACTTTGTAGAACTCCTATTGTTGTTGGAGTAAAGAACCATGGACTTGTTGTCACAATAAATCCTCAATGGTCTTTCAATACCATCAATCACACGTAAGCTAGTGACAAAATTCTACAACCATATCCCATGGTCTGATGTTTCAAAACAAACCATGAAATCTGCAACCATGATTGAAGGAGCTATGAGCGTCTATTTAGAAGACTTCCAAGATATAGCACCTTTAGCCAAGATAAACACATATCCAGAGGTGGAGTGTCTATTGTCTTAGACACCCAAAAATCAGAGTTAGAGTATCCAATGATCTCTAAATTCTCAGACATCGAATAAGTGAACATGTAATCATTTGTTCTCTTTAAGTAACACATAACACGTTTGACTGCCTTCCAATGATGCATTCCAGGATTACTCAAATATCCACCCAAAACTCCCACAACAAATGTTATGTCGGGACGTGTGCAAACTTGAGCATACATTAGACTTCCTACTGCAGATGCATAAGGAATCTTTTGCATCTCGTATCTTTCAAGGTCATTGTTGGGGCACTGTTCGAGACTAAACTTGTCTCCCTTAGCTATAGGGGTATCCCTGGTTTACTGTCTTTCATGCCAAATCTGTCTAGGACTTTATCTATATAGCTTTCTTGTGATAACCTTAGGATACCTTGAGAGCGATCTCTAAGTATCTGAATACCTAATACAAAAGAAGCTTCCCCAAGATCTTTCATTTCGAAATTCTTCGTTAGAAAACTCTTAGTCTCATGCAATAGTCTCATATCACTACTAGCGAGTAGTATATCATCGACATATACTATCTGGAAGATAAATTTACTCCCATTGAACTTATCGTATACACAATCTTTAACTTTATTTTCCTCAAAACCATACGAGGTAATAACTTGATGAAATTTGTGATTCCATTGATGAGAAACTTGTTTAAGCTCATAGATGAATTTCTTTAATTTGCATACCATAGACTTTGAGCCAACTGACACAAAGTTTATGGTTGCAACATATAGATTGTTTCCTTAAGGTCACCATTTAGAAACACAGTCTTAACATCCATCTGATGTAGCTCTAAATCAAAATGATCTACAAGTGCAAATATTATTCTAAAAGAATCCTTCGAAGATACTAGAGAGAAGATTTCTTTATAATCAATGTCTTCTTTATGAGTGAAGTCGTTAGCTACTAGACGAGTTTTATATATGTCAATATTACCCTTCGAATCCCTCTTGGTTTTAAATATCCATTTGCAACCAATAGGTTTCGCACCTCCATGTAATTCGACAAGATCCCAAACGTCATTATCATGCATAGACTTCATCTCATCCTTCATGGCATCGATCCACTTTTGAGAGTTAGAACTTTTCAGGGCTTGACAAAAGTTCAATGGATCATCTTCTGTTAACCCAATGCATCCTCATGTTCTTGAAGAAATACAATATAATCATTAAGAATTGCACTTATGTTCTCTCTAGTGGGTCTCATTAATGGCACTTCTACTTCTTGAGGTTGTTGAATTTTTTCTATAGGTACTTGAGGAAGAACCACATTGTTGTCTTGTTCTGAAATATTGTCAGGGACAATATTCTGAACATCTTCTATTATCGAATTTATTCCTTGAATGGTAATAGGCACAAGAACTTGTTCACTATTAATTACAGGTTCTTCCTCAAAGACAACATTCTCAAGAAATCTTGCATTTCCCGTCTCAAAAAATAGTCTTGAAGTCGGATCATAAAATTTATAGCCCTAAGAGCGTTCAGCATAGCCAACAAAATAACAGCTAATTGTTCTTGAGTCCAGTTTTCTTTCATGCGGTCTATAAGGCCAACCTCAACTACACAACCCCAAATGTGCAAGTGCTTCAAGCTTGGTCTTTTATTAGTCCAAAGCTCATATGGGGTTTTGTTAACTGCTTTACTTGGCACCCTATTAAGGATATAAACTGTGATCTTTAAAGCTTCCCCCAAAGAGACTCTAGTAAGGAAGAATGACTAATCATACTTCTCACCATATCCTTAAAATTTCGGTTTAATCGTTCAACAACACCCTTCATGCTAGGTTTGCCTAACATAGTGCATTGCAGAACAATTCCACATTCTCTGAGGAAAAAACATAAATAGCCCTTTCACAACATCATTATTGTTCTTTCTTATCTTATTCTGAGAGGTTATAGCTAAGTGGGCACTTTCAGTCTTATCTCTCTACAGTCTCTCTTCTTCTTGAACATAGTCTATCTGAGTGTTATAACTCACTTTCAATTGCCCAAAGTGAGCAGGAAGTGAGATCAAAACCAAATGCATGAGCAACTCATTACCAAGCTCAAACTTAAGTGACTTGAGTTTTGATGCAAGATTAGACATCTCCATAATGTACTCCCTTATGTTCCATTTGCCTTTATACTTCATGGAGATGAGTTTAACCAAAAGGCTACTCTTCTCTGCCTTTTCATTTCTGGCAAAGAATTGTTCTATTTTTTCAAGGAACTTCCTTGCACTTTCACCGTCATATATAGAGCCCCAAAACGCATATGGAATAGAGCGTTTCATGATCATTAGGCACATTCGGTTAGAGCGTTCCTATTTCTCAATTTTAGCCTCATCGATGTTTTCCGCAGTAGAAATGGATTTCTCCACACGAAGTGACAGATTCAAATCCATACAGCCGAGAATATTTTCTACAGATTCCTTCTAGACCTTAAAGTTTGTCCCATTCAGCAATGAGATGTTCTTAATTTAAGCAGAAATATTTGCAACACTAGTAAAAGAACAAAACAAATTGCAATATTCTTGCAATTAAACTCATATTCAACTTTAATACTTAAATTAAAATGATAATGGGGCACATCACGAGTTACCTAGCACAACATTAATATTCAGTCTTTGGACAAAATATTAACTTGAAAGTGGTACACTCAATGTAGTAATCAAATATTGATAATCAATCCTGTCAAACAATAAGATTTTCTTTGAACCGACTTACAATTCACATGGAAAACCATATGGTTAACACATATTTATTGCTACAAGTATGATTGGAATTTGGGCCAAATAGTAATCTTCCCTTGGGCCAATCACTATTCGCATAAAATGCAATCATACAATTGGCTTGATATTTCATATCAATCACTAATGATATTCTTGTTTGTGGTCAAACATTGATCATAATGCATGTCAAATAATAAATCCTTCTTTGGACTGATTTTTCATTCACATACTAAACTTTATAATAACCGCATGTTTATCATCACATGTATGTATATAATCCGGTCAAATATTAATCTTCCTTTGAGCCATTTAATACTCGCATGAATACATATACGCACTAGCATTTGACATTTATTATGAACAATTCACAGAAAATATGTCACTTTGGCGACTTCATATTTAATAGATTCACTTAAAATGTCAAACAATTTTATTTTCCAAAAGAAAAACCATTTAGTTGACTTTCATTCAACATAACCTTAATCCAAAACATATATTATTTATATCGACATATAAATATGTATATTCATTATAGTCTATTGATAGCATTGCATCATTCTCATCACAATGATTGCATTTCGAATTTCAGTGATGGTCCCTTTGAATTTCAGTGATGGTCCCTTTGAATTTACCATTTTATACATGATTAAACATGGCAGGGCAAACTGTCCAAACATAAACAATGTTTTAACAATAGCAACCACTTAATAATGCAATCAACCACCAAATAATGTAACAAACCATAAGTGTTGTAACCATTTAAACAAACAAGTCAGGTAATATACATAAAAACAAGACATGTTCATATAATAGACTTATCACAAGATACCTAAGCACAACATCAATTTCTAGTCTTCAGACAGAGAAATTAATTTGTAAGTGGTACTCTTAATGTAATGATCAAATATTAACAATTAGTTCCGTCAAACAATAGTCTTTCTTTAGACCGACTATTATTCACATGGAAAAAAAACTTTATATTTGTTACATATTTATCATCACAAGTATGTTATTATTTGGCCAAATTGTGTCTTCCTTTGGGCCGAACACAATTCGCATAAATAATCGAATACTCATATGTGTAATTTTAATCAATTTCCACAATAGATGTTACTTTGGCAACATATTGTATTAATTAATTCAAAAATAATTATCAGACAAAAAGTAAACAGTATGGGTCTATTATAAAAAATATATAATCTTGGAATTAAAACCTTCAAATTTGATATCTTTTATGATTAACAAATCTAATCCCACAATATAATTCCAGATAAAAAAAAGAATATATTACATATATCAACGCATAAAAATTGCAATCTTAATCAATGCAAGGTATTATCGAAATTCTAAATCAAATATGATCATGCATATCTTAAAAGATATATATAAAAATCCAGTTTGCATAATACAACAAAAGCACAAACATATATAATATAATTGTGCAACTCATAACAACTGTAAGGATTCATGTGTAATTTAATAAAAGTCAACCTTAAAAAATGAAAGTCATAAGCCATGATAAATTGCCTAAATATCATTTTACTAAAATAAAACATTAACAAAAGCAAGGTTCTTTAAATTTCAATATATATATTGAAATTAGATGAAAAGGGGCATACAATTTCATCCAAAATTTGCATTACAAATTTAACGCAACAATGCAGTAAAAGACACACATGTTCTATTCAGTTCATTCTCTCAATTTTCCTTGTATATACATTGCCTTACAAATTTAAGGCAATGTATATACAAGGAAAATTGAGAGAATGAACTGAATAGAACATGTGTGGCAAGACAATGTATAATATACATATTGCATAACAGAGTCATAAAAGTTAATGCAATGTTCATGTACAGATTTGAATATATACTTCAACACATGTTGCAAGGATTCATAATAAAATTTATCCTCATTATTCCTAAATACTCAATTTCATAACCAATAGCGGAAGCATAAAAATCCTCAAATTTAAAAGTTAGGGTTCATAAAAAATTGGGGGGAAATCAATTTAATGGACAACCATAAAATTCAGAATGTGGTAGCTCTGATACCACTTGTTAGATATTTCTTGATGATTAGTGAAATATCAATCATAGGATCTTAAATATCATGATTCTCACATATTATATAAAACAATGATCGATGTCATATCTGAATCCCTGAATCCCTGTTCTCTGATCTACTCCTATGATATACATTTTGAGAGAGTTTTGTTATGATGGTCTTCCTCAACCAAATCCTTAATTCCTTTTGGGACCTTCATTTTCTCTCTAATGGCGAGAGGTGAAAACTATTTGTGATTTGGTGTATTCGGGACCATAACCTTCCTTATGCGTTAACTTATAGGGTTCCTATTATCCCCTATAGGTTAACTTCATGGGTATCCACTCATTAAACCTATATAATTAGACCACTTATAATGTAACCCCGAAATAAATATATGATATCATTGTATCAAATATATGATGCACACCTTAATCATAAATTATAAATTTCTAACAATGAATTCTTCCTCAATATTTTTTTTATGAAATTATACTCATGTGCATATGAATTATGATGATCAAGCATTTTCATTTGGTCCATATGAATTATGATGATCAAGCATTGTCTTTTAGAGAATAACTAACACAGTAACAACATTGAAAATTCCAGCTCCATTTTACGTACTCAATTTTCATGCTTTAACTTCAGATATTTTACCCTCAAATGATTTTTCAAATCTGTGATCCTAGTACTATATTACTGTACAGAAGCCACAAGTCTTGGCAACATCATCATGTCGCTACAGATTCAAAGAATGGTAATAGGTATACTCAAAATAATTTTAATAGCTAAAAATCTTTGTCTAACAGCACAATCTATCATCCACTCACTGATATTGGCACTTAGGTATATTGCATAAAACCTCTTTCTACATCCTTACTATAACCTTTCCATGAAAAACATGTTAGATTAATTTAATAATCGATGTGGTCCATGTGCTTGAAAGTTACTAATATGAATGAAAGTGCCTAATGTGATGATGGTTGGCAATTAACTTATCAGATTAGTAGGGGGTTTTGTTAACTCTCTCCCCTCTCACTTCATGGGAAGTTTCCTATGTAACTCCTTAAAACAGGCATTGGAATAAAATAGGCAAAGTCCATTATGATCAGTGTGAATTTATTTTTCTATCTTAAGAATAGAAACTAAAAGCAAGAATAAGAGAGAGATCTTGGATTTGCATAAAGAAAATCCAGTGCACTGTTATAGTGTGGAAGGAAGGAAACTGAGTTCCTAATCGTCAAGGAACTCATAAAGGGAAGGAGGAGAGGTGATAATAAAAGGCAACCAGAAAGAACATCAGGAAAGAACACCAGAAAGGAAATAGCAATAGAACCAGGTATTCCTTAACTTTATGTTAATCACAATGTAAATGTCATAATGTCAAGGTTCTAAATGAAAAGGGTTCTTATGAACCATTAGAGGCTCATGAAGTTTCTCTAAAATTATTAACAATTGGTATTTGAGTACAATGTTAGGGACATTATGACATTTCTTGCATCTCTGGAATTAATTGGTGTATGCATGTCTTTATGTGTAAACAAAATTCTATGAATGATTTTGTGCGAAGAATCATGAATCAATAAATCAGTTTCCTTCATTCCTGATAACCTCGCTTGAGTGAGGCTCCCTCGCTTGGGCGAGGGAGAAACAGTAGACATCAAGTTTTTTAGTCTCGAAATAGCGCTTGAGCGAGACTACCTCTCTTGAGCAAGACCCCTTGCATGGGTGACGCTCCCTCGCTTGGGCGAGGGAGAAACAGTGAACATCAAATCTTCTCTCTTGAAATAGCGCGTGGGCGAGGATCCCTCGCTTGGGCGAGACCCCTCGCTTGGGCGAGACCCCTCGCTTGAGCGAGGGAGAAACAGTGAGAATTATGGTTTAATTCTTTATAATGGACATTTAAAATTATGAAGCATATTATGATCACCCAAAGGTGGATCATTGCTTGTAATTAAGATTATGATGCCATAAGGATAATAAATTGGGTTTTTTCATTAATTATAATGCATATCTTGATCACCCAAAGGTGGATTATTGCATGTATTTAGTGACATTAAAGTTTTAAAAATAC
>NW_017720536.1:0-2435 GCF_001865875.1 Lupinus angustifolius | reverse complement strand
CATTAAAGAGTGAACATGTCTTTTTTCAGCTTCATTCAATGCTTTCACCTTAGGCAACGGATGTGTCAAGTTCAACGAACTGAATTATGTTGATTGGTCTGAACAGATCCAGTTCTTACTGGGTGTAATGGAGTTGGACTTGGCTATCATTATGGATAGTGAATCAACCATAATTGAGACCAGCTCGGAGGCAGACAAGACTCTTTTTGAGGCTTGAGAGCGGTCAAACAGGTTGAGTCTTAGCTTGATGAGAATGTCAATCTCTGACAATGTCAAGCCATCTATGCCTAAGACAAATAATGCAAGGGAGTTTATGAGAATTATCAAGGAGTACTCCCAATCAGACATTACTGATAAGTCTATGGTGGGAAACCTAATGACAGAGCTGACGACCAAGAAGTTTGATTGGTCGCAGCCCATTCATGATCATGTAACCAGTATGTCAAATCTGGCTGCGAAAATGAAAGGTATGGGAATGGAGGTGACAGAAGCATTCCTAGTACAGTTCATCATTAACTTCCTTCCTATTGAGTTTGGCCAATTCCAGGTGAACTACATCACCATAAAGGAAAAATGGAATTTTCAGGAAGTAAAGGCCATGCTCGTTCAGGAGGAGGGGAGGCTAAAGAAAATTAAGAATGACTCCATTCACATGACCATTCAAGAGCCAGGTAGCACCAGCAGATTCAAGCCAAGCAATAGGAACAAAGGAAAGGGGAAGGAAAAGGTCCCCATTAAAGAAGGGAAAATCCATAAAAAAAATGAAGTGTTTCTTCTGTAAGAAGAATGGGCACTATAAGAAGGATTGCCCTAAAAGAAAGAAGTAGTTCGAAAAGAAAGGTAAACAATTTGTTTCTGTTATAGATGAATCGTTTCTTATTGAGGTTCCTAATAATACTTGGTGGTTAGATTCTGGTGCAACAACTCATGGGTCGCATATTATGTAGGGATTCCTTTCAATCCGAACCCAGGAAACTGAGAAGTTTCTTTACATGGGGAACAGAATGAAGGCACAAGTTCATGGAATTGGAACATACAGATTGATCCTAGATCGTGGAAACTATTTAGATCTAGAAAAGTGTCTTTATGTTACTGAATGTGTCAGGAACTTGGTTTCTGTTGCTAGGCTGGATTGTTTAGGTTTTAATTTTAAGATTGGGCATTCTGTTTTTAATTTGTATAAACACTCGTACTATTTCGGTTCTGGTACATTAATGAATGGTTTATATTGCTTCAATCTTGATTTTAAATTTAAGGAATCTTTATTTAATGTTGAGCATGATGTTAGTAGATTGGTAGCAAGCTTAAAAAATTTGATAAGAATTCTGCTTACTTATGGCATCAAAGATTAGGGCATATATCCAAAGAAAGAATAATGAGGTTAACAAAAAATGAGATTTTGCCTCATTTGGATTATGGCAATTAGGATGTTTGTTTAGATTGTATTAAAGGGAACAAAACTAAACACATATCAAAGAACCCAGCCACAAGAAGTATCAAACTTCTTGAATTGATTCACACGAATATTTGTGGTCCATTTGAAGTTCCATCTTGGGGTGGTGAAAAATACTTCATCATTTTTATAGTCGATTACTCACGTTATTGTTACCTATATTTTTTGCATGAAAAATCTCAATCAATAGATCTCCTAAAGGTATTTATTGATGAGGTTGAAAGGCAACTTGAAAAGAAGGTTAAGGTTGTGAGGTCTGATAGAGGTGGTGAATATTATGGAAAGTATAATGAGAATGGACAATGTCCTGGACCATTTGCAAAGTTTCTCGAAAGTAGAGAATGTTCTCAATACATTATGCCTTACACAATGCAATAGAATGGTGTGGCTGAAAGGCAGAACCGTACTCTAATGGAGATGGTTAGGTCAATGTTGAATCATTGTGATATACATTTATCGTTGTGGATGTACGCATTAAGGACCGCTGCATATCTGCTGAATAAGGTTCCCAGTAAAGCAGTTCCTAAAACAACCTATGAGTTATGGACTGGTAGGAAACCCAGTTTGAGACATCTCCATGTTTGGGGGTTGTCCAGCAGAAGTAAAGGTGTACAACCCACATGAAAAGAAGCTTGATGCAAGAACCATTAGTGGTTTCTTCATTGGCTATCCGGAAAAGTCAAAAGGGTACAAATTTTATTGTCCTAACCATAATACGAGAATAGTTGAGTCTGGAAATGCTAGGTTCATTGAAAATAGTCAAACCAGTGGGAGTGATAAATCACGAAAGGTGGATATTATTGAGACTTCTGATAAACCTTCTTCACCGAAGGTGTCTCCTCAAGATGTTGTTCCTCTGGTTATATTACCGTCAAATAACCCACAGAGACAACAAGATAATATCCAAAATCCACAGGATGAAATAATAGTTAATGAACCAATTAATGGAGTCATTAATGATCAAGTGATGGAAGAATCACAA